>NW_020438891.1:58742-85953 GCF_000699045.2 Agrilus planipennis
TACCGAGGAAATCATTTTACGGATTTTTTAGGAAAAGGAAGAACGATCACTGGACAATACTACAGTGAGTTATTGGACCGCTTCGACAAAAAATTGAAGGAGACACGGACGCATTTGACGAAAAAGAATGTGCGTTTTCAACACGATAACGCACCGGCACATTCATCAGCAGTTGTTGCCGCCAAAATGCTCGAATTACGTTATGAATTTGCTGCCGCACACCCCGTACTCACTCGATTTGACACCCTGCGACTTCATCTTGTTCCCTACCATGAATAAATGACTAGCGAGAAAGAAATTTAGCTCAAACGAGGAAGTCATCGTCGAAACGGGGGGGATTTTGGAGAGTTCGACAAATCTTATTTTTTGGAGGGGTAAAAAAAATGGCAGGGTCGTTGGGAGAAGTGTATCTTTCTAAAAGGAGACTATGTTGAAAAATAAAAAAACAAATTTTAAAAAAAAAGGTGTCTTCATTTCTAACACGGGTACTTATTGAACCGCCCTCGTAAGTTTCAGTAATTAATTTAACGCTAGCTATTAGAGTATTGTTTCATTTTTAATTTAATGAAACGCTTTAATTTTTTGGACTGGTTTATGCTTATAAGGAAAGCACTCTTTTAATTGGAAAATCCATTGCTTTTTGTTTTCTATTTGGACTACGGCTAGCCAGTCACGCAATAACCATTGAATTTCACCATTTATTATGAGCGACCATCTCCAAGTGTTATTGTTAGGCTCCTAGACCACGTACCTACCTCGCATTGGCATTGACCTTCCTCCAAATATTTTCCGCGTGGCTCTGCTTCAGGAGCTGAAGAAAGTCGATTGCGAAGGCGCGCTACTGCAGCAAACGAACCTGTCGGTGAAAGAATTCGGATTCGGTCGATATCCGTTAAAGTGAAAGTCAATATCTAGAAATGTTTCGTGGCAAACGATGATGTGATTTGAATATTAAAAAAATTTTTTCGGGTTTTGCTCTTTGCTGTTTCAATTCAGAAGTGTACTCGTCGTGACGCTAAATGTATGAATATGTTACGTAATTGGTTAGAAAATAATTGTTAGTTACTTTTAATAAATCATTAGTTTAAAACAGCTGCTTCAGTTTATTCTTCGATCTTTTTACATACAATATAATCAATATATGTGTGTGTTTAGGCATGTTTTACTTTGTAACCACAACGATCGAACTCGGACCATTGATGATTGAAAGTGGTCGGCCTAGGGTATTTTCATATTTACTATAAGGTTTGGAATCGCATTCTAAAAGGTTTAAAAATAAAATTAAAATTTATAAATTTTGTTTAAGTCGAATGAGGGATCAGGTTTTCAGCTGTAAATGGGACTATACTGTTGGTGAAGCCGCTACAGATAACCGCTAGTGTCCTGTAATCTTCGAAATGTCTTCACTTTGGTGGGTGTATAAGTCTGCTGATCGACCAGCGGCTTCCAAACACCAGTTTGGAATAATTAAGAATGTACTAGAATGTTCTCGAATGCATCTAGGATCGTCCACTAGAATTTACTAGAACGAACGGAACTGGAAGGGTCTAGAATGTTTTGAAATATTCAAACGCCATCGTCTATTTGTGGTGGGGATGGCTTTTGACCATATTCCAATAATGTAGTGGAATGTTCTTCATTGGTTTTTGGTAGATCTCAACTAGAATGTTCTCGAATGTCTCTAGGATCATCCTCCGCTAAAATTTACTAGAATGAACTGAAGTGGATGAGTCTAGAACGTTTTGAAATATTAAAACGCCATCGTGTATTTGTGGTGGGGATGACTTTTGACACCATATTCCGAGAATGTAGTGGAAAATTCTTTATTGTTTTTTTAGTAGATCTCAACTGGAATATTCTCGAATGTCTCTAGGATCATCCTCCGCTAAAATTTACTAGAATGAACTGAAGTGGATCGGTCTAGAATGTTTTGAAATATTCAAACGCCATCATGTATTTGTGGTGGGGATGGATTTTGACACCATATTTCGAGAATGTTGTAGAATGTTCTTCATTGTTTTTATGATAGATCTCAGCTAGAATGTTCTCGAATGTCCCTAGGATCGTCGTCTCTAGAATTTACTAGAATGAAGTGGACTGTAAAGTCTAGAACGTTTTAGAATATTCAAAACCCATTGTGCGTAAGTGATGGGGATGGTTTCTGGCACTATATTCCGTTTTAGAATGTTCTTTATTATTTCTAGGGTAGTTTTCAGCTAGAACGATCGTCGAATGTCACTTAGATCGTCTTCGGCTAAAATTTACTAGAATAAACTGAACCGGAAGGGTCCAGAACGTTCGAAATTTGCGGAAAATATTAAAAGCCTTTTCAAACAAGGACTAAACGTGATTTAGAGGGAACACTGTACTCGTCTTCTGAAAATAAGGGATGAATATCGTACTTTAGGGGCAGGAGTATGGTAAAAAATATTTCCTTTCTTTAAGGGTTTATATATTTTCATTTATATGGACATTTTCCGACTTATGAGTTTTCTAAACGGCATAACATCCCTCTAGAGTCTAGAGCATTGTTATTATTATATGTGTTGTCATTTTTAGGTATCTTATCAGTAAAACTTCAGTAGAGTTACGTATTACCAGTATTTCGCGAATTAATTGACATGATCTTGCAAATTTTAAATTAAATTTATATTACCTTATATGCTGGCAATCTTTAGTTTTAATTTAACAACTTAATTTGACACTGTAATTTGACTTTGAAACTGTTATCACGTATTTTATAAGTTTTTATAATTGCGAAAAACTGAATTTTGCAAGTAAGGGTGGATTCAAAAAACAAGACTATTACAGTAGGTAATATTTTATTAACAAAAGTATAAAAATATACAAAGGACAAAACAAGTTAGAACCGCTACTACACACTAGGCATTTGAGCAAATGAGGTGTTTCATGGAGCATGGGATAAAAATGACACAATTAACACACATACACACACACACGCTTCTATTTACTGTGGTTATTTGAGTAAACAGTAATATATGTATTATAATACTTTTGAGCAATCTTAAGAAGTAGTTTATTAATTATTTATTTAATACAGTTTTATATGATTTGTAAAAATACGGTACTGTAGAAAGTAATTGCACACAATGTCCCTCTGCCTTCGCCGAAATTATAATAGATAAATAATACTAATAATCGTAACAATAAGGGATCAAAAACGAACATAGCAGAGAACACTTTTCGATTTGTTATAATTAATTAGGGTTATTATGTTCTAAACTCTAATAAATAATCTTACCAAGATGCACCATGCGAATGTATTTAAAATACTTTTTTATTATGGCACTACTGATGTATTTTATACATTAACCTACAAAATTATTTTTAATACAATACGAATAGTTTAGTTTAGTTTTTTTTTTTGCGTTTTACTCTTAAATAATTTTAAAACTACTTAATGAAAATTATTTTTATAATCCAATTTCTGCCTTTAATCCAAATTATATAAATGGCATTTTTTAACAAAAATATACTATGCTTGATTTTTAATGCCCTGTAGATGTAAGTAATTAAAAATAATTATCTAAAAATATTATACTTGCCTTACTGGAAAGTATCGTCTAATTTTCTATATATACATATGCATTTACATTGAAAAATTTTAAATTTTATATGTACCTACTTTTAGACTAGTTTTAGTTACTTGTTGAAATCGTCTTCTGGCATACTTCCAGAGATGGAATGGAGAAACCTTTTTAGATGTTTAATGATTGCATCATTAATTATATGAATGCATTTCATTCATTCCCATCACACATTGACAGTAAAACTTAGAGAAGTCCCTGCTTTAGACTACCAATTTGACTAAATAAAGCAAAAATGTACACACTTGCTAACACTAACAATTGACTAATGTTTTTTAATTAACTTTTACTAGAAAGGTTACCTGTTAGCCCAACTCGAATTCAACGAAACCGTACTGTTTTTGGGCAAATAACTAAATCTTTTTTCTCCCAGTTCCATTGAAACTGTTTCATTCATATTTCTTAATTCTCTCTTCTTCTTTCCACCTCTTCTATTTAGCCAGTCCGCCTTAATAAGATCTGCTCCTTTTTCGGCCACCATCAGAACAGGTGCGTTAATATTTCCATTGGGAATCTTCGGAAATATGGACGCATCAATAACTCTCAATCCTCCAATTCCGTATACCTTGAGAGTCGGATCAACCACTGCCATTGGGTCGGTTGCAGGACCCATTTTTGTTGTACAGGAATAATGATAAATAGATAGGGTGTACTGTCGAACGTAGCAATCCCAATAGTCGTCTGTGTATAAGGGCAGGTGTTTGCAGTTTGGCAAGGGGACGTTGTGGAATCGCGACCCAAATCTCTTTAAGGAAGCAGTTTCAGAAAAGGCGACGCTGAATTTGACGCCTTCTCGAAGAACTGCAACATCTCGGTAGTCGGTGAGATAGTTGTGGTAGAGCAGTGGATAGCGGAATGGGTTTTTGGATTGAAGAAGGATTTCACCAGTACTGTGAGGACGAAGCATCATGGGGAAAATGCCATAGACGTCTTTGAAATCTATTGATCGATATACTGCTTCGTAGAACTCGTCGGAAAGGCCGTGTGCTCTTTTGACCTGTGTGGATAAAACGATATTAAAATGCGAGAAGTTTGAATGCACTTGTTTGGAACCAAATAAATGTTGATTACGTATACGAGAATAAATAGGAACTATTAAACAATTGTATCTATACAACGATACCCATTTATTATTAAGTTTTGTTATCATCTTCTCGCGGTAACTTTTGGGTTTGTATGAATTTTTAGGGTAGGATGAATACTTCGATATAATATAAAACATCACTTGAAAGGGATCATATGAAGTGCCCAAATACTGGAATATATTACGTGTTTGTTTTAATTGTAGCATTATGAATTGTTCGAATAATTTATTTTTGAACATAATCTATTGATACGGTAAATCACATTAATGACGTAGCAGTTTGCGTCAGTCCTAAGACTGGTAGGACACGTACCTCCACTCTTTCCTATCCTGAGTTAATCACCGCATTTCCCTAAAACTAGAACCATATCCTCAACTATCTGCGAATAGTAATCTAATATAGGTCTACCTCTACCCCTCCTAACATCCGTTTCTGCCTCTAATATGTCTCTGACTAGACCTTCGTGCCTGAGAAGGTGTCCTACTATTCTATCTCGCCTATTTCTTATTGACTTCCATACAGTCCTCTGTTCTTATATTCTTTCTAATACCTCTTCGTTTCTAACCTTCCCTATCCACGGTATCCTCATCATTCGTGAGTAACGCCACATTTCGAATGCTTCTAACCTTTTCTTATCTGCCGCGCCCACTGTCCATATTTTGCACCCGTACCGTGCCGTGCTCCAAACATACACCTTTAACAACCTTTTTCGAATTTCCAAATTAACCGTTCGCGAGCATATAATCGACTTCTTTTTATTGAAGGCGACTCGACCCTTCGCTATCCTCTGCATTATATCCCTAATACTACTTCCGTCCTGACTTATCTGACTTCCTAGATACGTAAAATCGGCCACTTCTAGTAATTTTTCCTCTCCTATCTTTATATTCGCTCTTTCCCTACTATTTCTTCCCTTGCATACCAGTATTTAAATACATTTAAATAATTACTCCCTCTTGAATCATGGTTTATCATTTCCATATGTATCTCCACTCTTATATTTGTCAACTTGCCCCAATTTCTGTGACCCTCAACTAACTAACAAGACACTTCATTCGTCCCAAGACAAAAACGTGATTCCGAAATACTCTTTTTAAGAACTTTCGACTACGTGTTATCACCCCTATCTACTTTTAATGAACCCTCTCGACTTACTTGAAGTCCTCCGTCAGCGTTTGTCGATGTACTCAATATCATAAGTTCCATGTCAGGCCAGTCGTCGGTTTGGTTGGCGTATTTGGTCGATATGAAACCTACCGTTTCAATACCGACACTTGACGTTAATGGACCGTTTTCGCTCACAGCATATCGGACAGCAGCATTGATATTGACCAGTCGATTCGTTATAATTCCGACCGGTTGATCGATGAGGAAAGTCATACCGCCGGCAGCTATGTGATCTTGGAGATTTTTACCGACACCGGGAGCATCCTTTAGAACATTAATGTCGAATTTACGGAGATGCTCTGCTGGACCTACGCCACTCAACATGAGTAACTGGGGTGAATTGATCGCTCCAGCTGCCAGGATGACTTCCTTACGAGCGCGAACCGTTTGAAAGCGACCATCTTTGTAATACTCAATTCCTGAAATGTTAATGATACAAGGGTAAAATTTTATCGTGAATGTGGACTCTGAACTAGTATGGGCGTATAATGGAGGCGGGTAATTGGTATTATCTGATAATTGTATATGTTGAAAGGTTTGTGGAAGTATTTAATTCTCATTTTTTGGATATTTAGTTGGGCTAAAAGTGAATCACTTGCATTTTCATGTTTATGCCAAATGTGTATCAAATCCCTCAAAAAATGAGAAGCTACGAGTTGTGTTTGAAGAAGACTATTTAGAAAATGGCTGAACCGATTTTAACCAAAGGTGATCATAATAAACAAATGAAGTTTAATAAATATGCTATTTTCAAGCGAAATACGTTTAATAATATTGTTGGCATTGATCAAAAGTGATAGAGTTTCGTTAAGAAGAACATTGTATTCGAAGAATTTACGGAAAAGTTAATGACTTAATCCAATCGACAAATGTTATTTGGTTATGGAAGAAATGGTTTTTACTTTTGAATGATTTGTAAAGCCATTCGGCTTTCTAGAACATTCTTTCTGTTCAAATGTTAAAATTGAAATTAATTTTTTAGGGTTGTTCTGAGTAATTATTTTTAAAAACCACTTGAATGTCAATGTAGATAATTAGGAAATGGATAATTTATTTAAAACTGAATACATCGTCCAGTTTGAATATGCATTTTTGATGTTAAATGTTTTGTGCTTAGATAGAAGTTCACCCTCTATACTTGTACTTCACATTATCTTCTTAATTAAACCACCCTTAGGTCATGCTGCTGAATAAATATTAATATGCTCATAAAAATTTTTTACGTATAACAACGACGTAATGGTCGTTATCAAAGGATGTAGTCTATATTTACCGTAAGCTTTTCTGGTATTGGGGTCGATGAGGACCTTGGTGGCATGCGTCCACAAGCTGATGTGAAGATTAGGCCGGAGCCTAATCGGGCGTAAGAACGCTTTTGCTGCGCTACATCGCGTGCCTCTACGCATCGTGTATTGGAAAAGGGCAAATCCCGTCTGGATTTCCCCGTTCACGTCTCTGATGTCGAAGCCCATCTCTTGACCCGCTTGAAGGAACGCGATCGCCAATGGGGTTAAATAAGGGGTGTCTTGTATTGTTTGGTAACCGCCTGAAATTATAAAGTCGAGAAATCTTTAATAGCAGTTGACCGTTGTCCTCAATGGCTTTAAATATAATCCCTAGCCAGTTATAGGGTTCACAATTGAAAAGTAATGATCTTCTTTAAGATATGACAATATAGATAAAATAGACGCATTTTATAAATCAGGTATGCCAATCCTATTTTTATTCGAAATAAGTAGGTACTGTAGGTAATTCTTAATTTATTATCGATTACTTTCTATAATAGATACCTTATTTTTTAATCCTCTATATTAGATAATGAACATTTAGTACATTAATCATAATTTTTCAATTGAGTAATGCTTTCTAATAGATTGGTTATTAATTATTTCATTAATGCATAATGATGTTGTAAACAAATTAATGCATATAAATATTGCAAACTTCTTTAGAACGGTAATGTTAAAGTTTTCATTTTTGGTACCTACATATTTAGCCATAAATAGTACCTACTCTGATTAATAAATAAACGTAGGCTTTCATGGCCGGCGTCCTCAGTGCTATTATTATTTGTTTTCGGCTTTTCTGGCCGTTGTCTTTGGAAATTGTTTCTCCTACATGGCCCAAACTACGCCAGGCATTTTCTCAGTCTTAGTTACCTTGAATTGAGAAACAATTTCCAAAGACTACGGCCAGAAAGCCTTACCCTGATTGTTAATTAAAACAATTCCTTAACCCCTATCCCGGTATGTTTGTGTGTTTGAAGAAGTTTCACTTCAGTAGCATGTTGTATAATTACACGCTGTATTTTTTTTTATATTTACTGTAAAATTCTAGTAAAGCAAACTGCTAGTATAGAGACAGTCTTAGTCTTGGTTTTGGTCTTTCATTCACGCAAGACCAAGACTGTAAAGTCAAAGCCGATTTCGTCCGTCACTATTTTAAAGTCATGTAATCTTTAAACAGCAAATATTCATTAGGAACAGAAACTAAATTATACTATAAATTATATAAAGTCCCCTTTTCTTTAAGATAGTCCTAAAGTCTTTAGGTCTATTGTCTACCATATACCCCGCTACCTCACACAACTTTTTATTAACTGTATTGTTTCTTTTTAGGTAAGCAGCATGCAGTAGAAGCCTTTCGTTGAATGGTGTTGGTGAGTGTTCACATAATTTTTTCAATTTAACATTTCTTTTAATATTTCTACGCACCTGTGGCATGATATTTGCTCTTCGCAAGGTAAGGATTGCGCTGATCTTCACTTTTCAAAAAATACGGTAACACTTCGTCAAAACTCCACCCTTCGTTCCCTAATTTAGCCCAATTGTCGTAATCTCGCTTATTTCCTCTGATGTAAAGCATCGTATTAAGGACACTTGAACCCCCAAGAACTTTCCCCCTCGTCCAACTGCATCTTCTATCTCTCATTGCCTGACAAGCGGAAGGCTGTGGTTGTGTCCTTTAATAACAAATCAGAATATTATTCATGAATAATTATACCTATATGTTATGGTTAGTAGTACGTCAAGTAGTAGATAGGGGTAGAACAAACAAAATGTCGTTCCGGTACTTCCTTTTTGGACAGGAACGCGTTCCGGAACTAAAAATGATTTCTGATAACGAGAATTGACTGACGTATTGAAAAAAAAATTAAAAAGAATTGCTGATTTTTTTTTTCTAATTTTTGACGAATTTTTATATGTATTATTATAAACAAGGGTTTGAACCGAACCCGAACCGGAACAAAAACCCGAACGAACCGGCTTGTTTTTCCCAACCGTGCACCGTAGTCCGGAACTCGAACCAAACCGAAACAAATACGTGAACCGGTTTTTGAACCAGTTCAACGGGAATTAAACTTTATTTATAATAAACATTAGAAGAAAAAATATGAAATTTTAAAAAAGTAAAGATTTCATACATAAATTTTAATACAAGCGGCCCACGGACCGTACGTTACTCATCCCTGGCATAGGCCACAACAATTATTTAAATCAGATGATCTGAAGATAGACACTAATGACACCAAGTTTATTACTATGCCATACGAGTCAATATTTACTCGAGAGAATTTTTCGAAAACTTGGTTTACGGATTGCTTACAGTTCAAATGGCAACTCCATTCAAACTCTCCTTGGTAACCCCAAGGATAAAATTCCTTTCTTAGAAAAGTCGGGGATATATAAAATTAGCTGTAAGGACTGTAGTAAAAATATATTGGACAAACTAGACGCTCAATCAAAACTAGATTTAAGGAGCATTTAGCTCATGCACGGTTTGGTAGAAGGGAAAAAATCTAGTGTTGCCCAACATATTCTCACTGAAGAACATAATATTGATATTAATAATCTTAAATTAGTTAAGGAAGTTAGGAATAATTGTTTACTAAATAGTTTTGAAAGTTTATACATTTATAAAAATAAACAAATTTTACTTAACAATGACAACGGTCCTATCCCTGGATCTCCGCTATTTAGTCTAATTTAATTATTTTTGTTATTGTTGACAAGGTCCATTGAACATCAACCTTAACAACTATTAGTATAAAATTAGGATCAGTTCCTTTTTAGATTTAGTTCACTTCAGTCCCTGAAAAAGGTAACCTTGTTACCAAAAAGTGCGTCGGACAATTAAAGTATCGTGTTTTGGCGTTGGGATTTGAGCTATTTTGTTTGTTCTACAATAACCGCCAAAGTTTTTCAGTCTTTATATTTATATAGGGGTAATTTAGAATGACTTGAACCTTGCGAAATGACAAAACTTGCGTTCATTGATTTCTACCTTTTAAAAATATTGACACTAATATATACAGTTTATCTGTATTGTATTGCGAAATACATGAATAAAATAACAGCTTAATCAGTGTTTCTCAAATGTACAATATGAGTGCGACAAAGTTTGCCTTTCGTGCATCAGAAGGTCCATGTAATTCTAAACTACCTGTACTACGTTCGCGGTAGTTGCAATTGCCTTTATTAAAAGAATCTGATAGTAAGCCTAATATCTACGTTAGGTGTAGGCCAGTTTTGACTATCAGTAGCTTTAAAAACTATCTATTAAATAAAGTTTTGCGAAATAAGATGAAAGTATTGTTATTTTGAAATAATTGCTTTTAAAATATATTATACTTTCTAATTTGTGTATAGGCAACAGGCTGTATCAGATTGTTGAAAGAGTTGCAGATATACAACCACAATTTATTTAAATTATACTAAAGAAAAAAAAATAAGAAAATCTACCGTTTAGTGCTAATTGTTTCAGTGGTTAGGTTTCCTAATGATATTTACTGTACAACTCAATTTTTTTCTTGTATGTGTGTACATACAACTCAATTTTTTCCTTGTATGTGTGTACACTTCAAATTAGTAATAATTGGTACAAACATTTAAAAGTATTAATTTTCATAATTTGTGTTTAATACTTTCGTTTGAGCCGATAAAATGACCATAATTGCTTATTAACTTGTTACCCACCTAAGGGGCCTAATTTTAGTTTTATTAGAGCAAACCACTAGAAAAATAGTACTTACACTAATTTGACTACCTAATAAATAATATTTATTTATTACAGATAGTCCTAAAGTCTTTAGGTCTATTGTCTACCATATACCCCGCTACCTCACACAACTTTTTATTAACTGTATTGTTTCTTTTTAGGTAAGCAGCATGCAGTAGAAGCCTTTCGTTGAATGGTGTTGGTGAGTGTTCACATAATTTTTTCAATTTAACATTTCTTTTAATATTTCTACGCACCTGTGGCATGATATTTGCTCTTCGCAAGGTAAGGATTGCGCTGATCTTCACTTTTCAAAAAATACGGTAACACTTCGTCAAAACTCCACCCTTCGTTCCCTAATTTAGCCCAATTGTCGTAATCTCGCTTATTTCCTCTGATGTAAAGCATCGTATTAAGGACACTTGAACCCCCAAGAACTTTCCCCCTCGTCCAACTGCATCTTCTATCTCTCATTGCCTGACAAGCGGAAGGCTGTGGTTGTGTCCTTTAATAACAAATCAGAATATTATTCATGAATAATTATACCTATATGTTATGGTTAGTAGTACGTCAAGTAGTAGATAGGGGTAGAACAAACAAAATGTCGTTCCGGTACTTCCTTTTTGGACAGGAACGCGTTCCGGAACTAAAAATGATTTCTGATAACGAGAATTGACTGACGTATTGAAAAAAAAATTAAAAAGAATTGCTGATTTTTTTTTTNACAAATACTTTCATAAATACTTAATAAGGTATTTGAAATTTCATTTCCTAATAGGTTTTACCCACGCTTCCTTCTCGTTGACATCCTAAATAAGTGTCAAAGATCATCGACGACCACATTAAAAAATTTTTTTTATTTCTTGGGAACAGTAGGTATTTGTTTTTGGATAAAAAGTACCCTACGTCCTTTTTTGTACCCCTAACAATGTGTATACAAAATTTCTAGATAGGTTTTAGTTGCGGCTTCGCTCGCATGGAGTTCAATGATCATATACGACTATATAAAACTAATTCTTATATCCTTCGTGATATAAGGTACTCTATGGCCTTTTTTGTACCCCTGACAATGTGTGTATAAAATTTCATAATGATCGGTTCATTAGTTAAAGCGTGAAATAATAACAAACAAACAAATTCACGTTCATATTTACGATATTAGTTAGGAATCATTATATTATGTACGCCTACTTAATAGTTCGAATGAATAAATTCCACCCTTAAAGTTACTAACCTGTATCCCCAATCGAGAGCACTCTTGTGTAAATAAAGACTCAAAATTGGCACGTCACTAATGACTGTTTCGTGTCCCCCCGCCTCCACCAAAAGCACCTTCCATTCCGGTACTTCCGATAATCTATTGGCCAAAACCGAACCTGCCGTTCCTGAGCCAACGACAATAAAGTCATATTCTGGATCAATTTGTTTAACTGACACAGGCCTATTTTCGGGATCGAAGATGTCATAATGAAAGTAGGCAAGGGAAGCTAACAGCATTGGCAAAATCGTCAATTTTCCTGCGCCTATTATCCACGTGGCCACTTTAATCGATTTTAGTATCACTGTATAATCTACCACCATTTTATTGTGTTTTGATGGGTAGGTATTAAGCTTTTATAGAGTAGAACAAGTCTAATAATAGTTAAGATATTATTAATCGCTAAAATTTATTCTATTTTCTTGACTAGAACACTCTGGTTATCAAAAACCTCATCTTACATCTAAAGGATAAATATTGACGCTTAAGAAACTGAAAATGTTAAAGTATCACGCACAAAAGTCACATTCACTGCTTGAAAACATTAATTTTAAAAATATTGCTATCACTTTTACCAATTATGCAGCCAGTTAGAAACTAATTCTATCCGATTGTAAACCCGCTATCAAATGAAAATTTTGAGGAGCGATTGCATGTATGCTTTTACGACATCAAATCCTGTCTAATACAATTGTCAGTCCGGCTCGAAGGACCAAACGATTTTTTGCGTTTTAGATATTCGAAAGTGTTTTGTTGTTTATGTTTATAAGTTTAATACTCGGAAGTTAATGACCGACAATTAATTCCAAGTTCAAGGTATCCGAAACAATCAATCAATTCTCCGACCTTCCTTGCATAGAGGCGGTCGCTTGCCGTTTTATCGTGTCGTAGCGGAAGATTTTCAGTTGTTTACAGTTTTTGAAGGTTGACGAGCTTGTTTTCCGACACCTTCAGTTAATTTTGGTTTGTTATCAAAATAGCACCGAAGTGATTACGCAGTTCGTGTCCTGTATTTTCCAGAACGACCAAACGTGTAGGTGGAATCGAAGTGGTGGTAAAAATTATTCCTGAAACAAATAAAATTATTATTTTTCTTATAATGGTATATATAATAATGTTGTTTGTAAAGACATTCGCAATTTTCTAGAGATGTTTTGAAAATGTGTATAATTAGTTATTTTTTCACGAACTTTACCTATTTATACTTAATTAACTTCTAACTTACATTAAAGATAACCTTGCTTGCTTTGTAATTGCACGTTGTCGTTTTTATTAATTACCCAATGAGGCGGTGAATTAGTTGTAATAGTGGCGTAAGCTTTTTTTTTTCATTTGTATAAAGCGTTTAGCAACTGTTAATTTTACTGTATGACAATTGTTTTATGGTAAGCTACACTTAGGTCTAAAGTTCACCCAAATCCGTTACTTTTATCGTTGTATTCAACGATATTAGCAGATATTGTAGGCTTAAATTATTGTAGAAATATTAATAACAGATATAAAAGTAAAATGCAGTCACTACAATCCGTTCAAATATCATCATCTAGGCTATTACAACATAGTAGGTGGTAAAAATTGAAGATACTCTGTTTTCTTTTAATCTTTCCCGAAAAAGTAAAAACAATTTTTACTCCTACCGATTTTAGTGGCCAAAAATCCTTTTAGGTTTCATCATCTAGTCCATAGCAAAGTATGTGGTAAAAATTTGAAGCGAATAAAAGAGAACTTCCAATGTACCTACTATTAAAAAATCAAACAGATAATTACATTATTGCTTATGCGTATAGAGTGATAACAATTTTTTAACGTGTATTTATTTAAAAATTGTAGTTTACTTCAAATAGAACATTTACTACGTTAGATCCATGCAGATAACCTAGATTTCGTTATGTATTATTATGTAATCTGTTAAAAAAGTTTTTTTATAACATACGTAAGTGATTTTAAATTCAGTTGTCTTTACGCAATAAAAAATTTGGACACACTTATAATACGCGTTACATTCCTAATATAACATTAACGTAGCAGTTGAATTTTCGATGGGTGACGCACGTAGATCAGATTATATTATATAGATTACTTATATATTATGTTGCCCGAATGAAAGCTTAGAAAGCTTCAGTAGTAACTACTCATTTTTCTTTCTTAATTGAATAAAAAAAGTGACATCATGAGGAAGCTTATAAACTTAATTAAACGTGTCTAATCTAAACAGAAAATATTAAATATGTTATCCGGCTCGAAGGACCACATTATTTTTGGAAATTATTCAGGATTGGCGGTAAATCGAAAACCGAATATTGGCATGTTAGCATGCTCAGCACGTCAAAAGATTGGTGATTTTGAGTAAAACATCTTGGATGTTAAAAGTAAGCTTAAGGCAAAGTCTTGCCTTTAATTAAACGTCTTAATAGTCAAATAAGTCCATATTTTTTCTCTTGAGTGGAGATAGCTGTATAAAATAATATTACAAACCTTCTTGCGTTAGAATTATAAATAGATACGTGGAAAAACTGATACTTTAAATCTGAAACGTATTAAGTTGTCTAATCAATCAGTAGGTACCTCTACCATGCAATACGTCGTGTTCGAATAAAGAAATTTGGGATATGTATATTTGTTGCTATTTTTTTCGTATGAGACTTTAGTGACTTTCTCGTAGTTGCTCACATGTATCATGTATTTTAACGATTTCACGAAAGGCCAGTGGGTCGCCTAAAAATTGTGTAATAAATATTCATTTGATTTCTACTAATGAATTGTTTCATCAAGTTTTCCGACTGATAAACTTCGAACATTTAAAAAGCGACCTGTTCACTCTTGCTAGTAAAATAGAATATGATAATCATTGTTAAACTTTATTCTACAGTAATTAATAAATAATTTTGCAATTGGTGGATTTTGAACAATTATATATAGGGATCATTCTGATAGAAAATGAGGAAAAGACAGACAGGTAGAAAGAATACTTAGAGAACATTGAAATATATCAGTTAATTTACTTTATTACATCAAGTTACATCAAGTCATCTTAAAGGAATTCTAGTTTTTTAAGGGGGATGCTAATTAACAACATATATAGAAATATTACAGTATTTAAATTTTTCTTCTTGGAAATTAAAATCAGTAAAATGTTGCTATTTTCTCAAGATATATTTTGTAATTAATTTGTTTTGTAACTGGAACGTAGGTGTGTGAATTAATTGTTAGGCTTTTGATAAACGAATCGTATTACTCGTGGCGTTTTCATCACAGATGTGGTAATGAGAAAATAAGTAATTAATTCATCCTTGAGCTTAGGAAATGGAAATTATTTTATGAGAAATAATTATTTGGGAATTCTCATGCACCCTGTACAACATCCCCGAAAGTATTTTAATAAAATTCTTTATAATAACCCTTAATTTAACAATTTTAGATTATTAATAAGTTATCTCATTAAATACGTAAAGTGTAAAGTTTCATATTTATTATTAACTTTTTAAAAACCGTCACAGAAAATTAATGGTTTTACAGTAGTTCTAAATAATGGTCAATTTTACCGAATTCTCTTTTATGCATTAAACGGTTGAGTAATTGCCAGTAGTATTTTATAATGCTATTATTGTCGTGTGTATATTACAGCACCTCAGAGACATGCTTATGGTTTTTGTATTGACGATTCCTATCATACGCACTAATATAGGTAATGATATATTGAGAAAGGTTGGTAAAAGTGCAAGTAGAGCATAACTCTTAAATTTATATCATGATTTTAATCATTACAGGCGTAACTTCCGTATTCGTGTAAATGAACCTTTCTTTAGAATGTTTGAGAAATGTCTCTTTACTATAAGAAAGCGGTTCTTACCAAAATATCTTTACAATAGTGGTTTAAAAAGTGTAGCAGTTTTATTTATAAAGTAATATTTTTGTTTAATTTATATCTCTTATCCGGCTCGAAGGACCAAATTATTCTGTCGCGTAATTATTCAATATTACAGGTTTACATAAATTATTTATGAATAGCGTTGATATACAACACTTACAATAATATTACTTTTTCAATTCTGCATTTACTTTTGATGTTGTACATGATACATCTGTGGAGGTTTTAATTTCTCTTTTTCAAACTGATGCATGAAGTAAAGAATGGTCAGATCTGATAACCATACATCTAACTATTTAAGTTATGTAGCTGCACCTTCAAGTAATGAGAAAGTGTGTGCAACGGGGCATACCGTTTGTTAATATTATGTTTTCAAATTTTACAAAATCGACGAACAATAGCATTATTTAGATGTTATGAGTTTAGTTTATTTTTAAGGAAGTAAAATTGACTTCTTTGTTTAAGAACATCGGTAGTGTTTTTTTTTTACAAAATGAACTTTGATTGATAAACCTGTTAATTATAGGTATAATTACTGTTCATTAATTATTTCTTAAAATAACCAATCAATCTATAAGCATATGTGAATAATTTTACGAACAGAAAATAATTGATAATTTTAAAAATTCGAATCATTAATTTAAAAAAAAAAATTAATTTTTTGGTTAGGCGTAGATATCAGTAGGTCTAGTCCCTTTAGATAGAAAATGAGAATTCTTTATGCTTTAGTTCACAATTAAATCTACTGCCATTAGTTTTCATTAAAGTGAACCAATTTTGAGATGTAATTGAATTCGAGAAGCACAAGAGAATCAATCCATTAATAATGTAATTAAATATCGCATAGAGCTTCCATCAATACGAGTATATGTATGTACGTTACCATAAATATTGAGTTTGTCGTAAAGATATCAAAGGTGGCTATTAATTTCGGTTTTATTGCTTTTTGTCTCATACCTATTATCTAAATAATTGCAAGAAGAAATATAGCTAGTCCTATTACAATAGACACTAGTTTTCATATCAAATTATAAAACATAAGAAAAATATCACAGGATTATTACAGAAAACAATTTATAATTTGATAATTAAGAACAGGCAAAAAAAACGATAAAATTATTTATTGTAGTTTTTATTTAATATTGTTATTCCTGTTGGAATTGCGCGAATTCTTATTTGATGGCAAATAGTCAAACCATTACGAGATAACAAGTTTTTTGATCTAACCTAAGATAGCTGCCTATAATTTACTGATGGTAACTAATTACTTTTTATGTTTTCCGTATTTAACGATGTAACAGCTTTTAAACCCCTTTCAATTATGCTTAAATATAATCGTTGGAAAATCGAAGTATTATTAAGGGTTGTAAAATTTAATTTATTAGGAAAACACAACCGACGATTCGTCCCTACTTTTGCGGCTTTTTTGAGGTAACTTTACGTAGTTCTTATAATATCAGTTTTTGTGCTAGATACAGTAGAATCCGCTTATAATGACATCGAACGGAAATGACAACACGTCATACTAAGTGGGCGTCATACAAAGCATAGTCTTAGAATATAAACAACTTTCTATTTTGGTTAGTTATTTAGTGTAATAGAGAAAAAAAACTACAAATTGTATTTATTTATTAACAGAAAAAGAAAAAGAACGATGAAGTGTAATATCAATATACATAAGAAGGGTCAGAAAAATGAGGGAAAATGTTAATATTAATCATTCGGGTCATTATAGCCGGATATGATTTCTTGAGAATCAGTCATAATAAACGATATGTCATTTTAAACGGAGTCATTATATCCTAATTTTCCTATAAAGAATGTAATATGAAAACCAAACATAACACTGCAATTACTTCATGTTAAGCTGTTAATCTATATATGCGGAGTCATAATAAAAGAATTCCACTGTATATGAACAAAACAAATGTTCTAGGATTAAAAATCGAGTCCTTTCGTGTCGCAAGTTTTAAACATAAAAACTCGTTACTGCCAAAATTAATATATTTTTATGTTAATTCAAATTGACTGGTAAGATTAGTAAAAATTTACATAGAAGCAGTTTGTTTCGGGAAGTAAACGTTAATTGAAAGTACATATCTATCTACGCGTTATAACATAAATAATTTCTAATGAATGTATTGCAAAATTTCTTACGTTGTATCAAAGTAGGTGCTTTAAAACTTAGTGTAACATTGGTTATTACGTAACGTTGATAATTACTTTTACAAACGAACCAATCTTTTGTGAGTAATATGACAGTTGTAATAAATATTTTTTTAATACCTACCGGTAATTTTTTTTATTTCTTGTTAGAAGAAAAATTCGTAGAAAGGAAACGTGATTATTCGCATTATTTGATGTAGATACAGTAAAGTCGCAATGTTGTGAACTATGAATAACGTAAACCCCGCATAAAATATGTTAAGAATCGATATTTCAACGTTACGCCATCGGTTTAAGGATGTTTGGGAGGTACAATCGGAGACAAGAGTACATAAAATTAGAAATTCGTGATTAATTAGGTTTTGCAGCATATCATGAGGTAAATAAATACTATCTGTACTAAAAAAAAGTATACGGTTTGAGAGAAAATTTGGAATTTGACCAAAAACATTGAATAGAATTAGAAATAAAGAAATCGGAAAAAATTTTAAATGACTTTTGGCAGTGAATATGCCTTGATTTCAACTTCGAAATAAAAAAATATTTAGTTTCAATCCTTATTAATAATGAGTGTAAAATTTTTTAATATGTTTAAATAATAATTAAAGCTTTAAAATTGCATTTACTTCAGGCAATTATAGATATTATCATTATATTATCAAGTTTAAAAACGAGATTTTCAGCTAATTTTTCATTTTTTCCTCTATAACCATTTAGTAAATTTGAATAACCTTACGCTAAAGTGATTCTCCGGAGTTCAAGTTACTTATTATAAAAGTTTGAAATTTCTGGTAGCTTTTTTCTGTTAATAAAAATAAATTTAATCTGTTCGGTTAACGAATCTCCATAAAATGACGTGTAAAATTACAAATTTTTAAAATTTCAATAACTTTTTAACGGTTTAGTGAATCGATTTGTAATTTTTACAGGAGTTTTAGAATTGAATGAGGAACGTTCTTCCAAATTTTTATTTGTCTCGTAGCATTTTGACATACCTCCCAAACATCCTTAAATCCCCAATATGTTTGGTATACCCGAAGAGACGTTATTTTATTCGTGTATTCACTTTAGTTTAGGTATATAGTCGGTTTTTACTAGAAATAAGCTGGTTACTTGGTTTGGATCCGACAGTTTTTGTAGGATCCGGTCAGCCATCGCATAATGACGCCCTGTGTCCGGCAATGCCGGGTAATTGTACCAGAGAAAAAAGAAAAACTAACACCAGTAATAATAATTTAATAAGTATAGCAAAAACCTTCCCAATTTAGGCTAGTTTTTACCAAGATAGGACTATTAATAATACTATATATCGACTGCCAGCGGAAATTTGAGACCCCTAGTTTAATATCCGCTGATTTAGTTCCACCATTTTAAAAAAAAATAGCAAACAAAGTGCTTAGTAATTCTACCAGAGGAAAAAATCTAGCCTTCTCTGTCCACGGTATCCTCATCGCAAAAACAGCGCTTCAGTTAGGAGCTTGAGATTACTGTTGGAAAAGACAACACGCAAGAAGTAGTTATATTGTCTGGCATCGTGATGTGAGATTGCAGTTGATTGTACTAATGTTTATTTTGTTAATTACATACAGAGATTCGTTACATATTAAATATAAAATTCTTTAACATGAAAAATCGATAATGTAAAAAGCTTTTTTTTTCGGTTCACTATGTACTTATTACGATTCCACTGTATGTACTTTCTATGCAATTATTTGTATACGTATTCGTAAAATTTTATCTGTACGTCCCGTCCCGCTAAGTTTGTAATTTGCAGAAATTACTTTCACTTCAACGTTAGGCATTTTTGATGAATTATATACAAGAATAATTAAGGTAGATATTTATCTTATCAATTAAATAGTCATGTATTATATAAGTATCACAAAATTTCTTTCTAACACCCTGTGTATGCTCTTTGTGTATATTTTTTGAAAGTATTATTTTGAGAAGGCATTAGAAAGTTCAGATCAAATTTTGATATTTAGAATTATCTTGAATTAATTATTAAACATTAGGAAATTGCCTACCAGCTATTCTCATAATTGGCTGTATTATATTTACCTTTTATTTTGATTTTTATTTAATAACATAAAATTACGTTATATAATACATTAAACATTTATGAGCTAATTAATTTTTGAAAAATTTTGCGCAGTTTTTTGCTCTTTCGGTAATATATGTCTAGCTTTTAACGTTTTTTATTGCCTTATAATCATCATTTTCGTAACGAATTATAATTTTGACCTAGATATTCAGTTAAATTTTTTTTTTAATGGTAGGTAGTGAAATATTAAAGTTGTTTCGACTTGTAAATAGTATGCATCTAATAAAATTACTATTGGTAGTTTGGTTAAATAATTCTAATGGTACTTGTGGTTATTAAATTGTTTTATATGTTTTAACGTGCTCTTTTGTTTTTCGATCCAATGCCTAGACTACACAGGCATTGAAACCACAAGTTTCTCATAATTAATATTGATAAAAAAGTAGTCCATTGTTCTAAAGAAACGATAATTTTTCAAAATAGCGAAAACGTTATGATCATCTTTGATTTTTAATTGGTTTTCATTTTCAAACAGTTTAAATAGCGAAGCAGTTATTATACATTAAATTTAAGAAAATTATTGAATTACGTGATTCTTAATAAGTCTTGTCAAGGGATGGCTTACTTTCGATATCGAAGAAGACTATTCCTCCGACACAACGTGTGGAGAGTATGATGTGGTTAAATGTAGGCCGACGGAATTGTTATTAGATTAAATTAGGTTACGCAGTGAAGAAACGTCATGGTTAAAATACAGGTGAGACAAACGTTCATCGAACAGAGAAATTACACATTTCATTATCGGAATTTTTCCTATCTTGAGTTAATCTTCGGATTTATCTAAAGTTACAGCATCCCACATCCTTAATTGTTTGTGAACAGTAATCTAATATGTCTCTAACTAGCCCTTCATACATGAGAAGGTGTCCCATCGACCTATCTCGCCTATTTGTTATTGATTCTCATAGTGACCTCTGCTCTCCTACTCTTTCCAATACCTCTTCATTTCCAACCTTCTCTATCCACGGTATCCTCATCATTTGCCGGTAACACCACATTTTGAACGCTTCTAACCTTTTCTTTTCCACCACGCCCACCGTCTATGTTTCGCACCAGTACAGCACCGCGATCCAAACATACACCTTTAACAATCATTTTCGAATTTCTAAATTAATCGTTCGTTAGCATATCTACCCTCTGCTTTATATCCCTACTACTCCTTCCGTCCCGACTTATCTGACTTCCTGGATTCCTAAAATCAGCCACTTCTGCTAATTTTTTATCTCCTATCTTGTTCGTTCCCCACTTTTACTTCCCTTGAATACTAATATTTTTGTCCTACTTTTATTTATATTCGTACAATGCTGTTTTGTCTTTCCACCACTTCCGTTCTATTTAAATCTATCTCTAATTCGAGGTACTAGTGTTTAAATAATGTTTTACAAAAAAAAAACAAGAAGTTACTCAAAATTGCTATGTAATGACATTGTAGTTCATGTCTTTCTTCTACAAAAACGTTTACTTACCCTTTCTTCTTACTTATACATTGTTGATCCTTTTAATGTAGGTCCTAATAGTAACAATTAGTTATCGAATTTACCAATCAAAATTGTTTTAAATGTTCATTATAAGTACTGGCATAAAACAATTCTACTAAAATAACAACTATTTCAGGAAACCGATGTTCTTGCATGCGTATCTTACATTTTCCCCATTCAGCCTCGCGTACGTGATCTAGACGGGACGAGGTAAACTCGTTTACGTGAAATGCTACAACTAAAACCACTGCGTACAACAAACACGCGAAACATTTTGTTATGTAAACAAAATACGCGACGAGACGTGTAAAACTGTATCTCCCGTTTTTGTACTGAACCGATGGAATCGCGGACAAAATCTGTCTCGCGATCAAAAAGCTCGTGGTCAGACGGTATTTTTTTATTATTACTATCATTGTTCTTATTGCTACTGTTATATTGGTGGTGGAAAATGAATGGTGTGGACGTGGTCGGCATGCCTCACCTGATTGCTTATTACTTTTACTTTCGTTTCTGTGTGAGTTAATGTAGGTAGTTGCCACATCGAATGGAGACCGCATGAACCACGTGCCGGTAAAGGAGTTTCGTTTGACTTTTGTCGTTATATAACAAAAAAAGTAGGTAATTGGGATATGTGGATATTTACGATTTATTTATCGTCTGCCAGCGTGTTGTTTTAGTTGTTTGGTAAACTATTCCGTGATGCGACCATCAAAATATGATATAGGTGCCTATCTAATTGGAAAACATGTTTCTTTAATTAATTAGACCTTTTAAAACAATGAAATTCTAAACTGATGTTGTCCTGATTCGGGTCTACAGGTTGAATTGCTTCTTAACGATTCGCTAGCGCTAGTAGCAAGCCTTTTCAAAGGTCCTTCCATCTCCGATGCTGAATCTGGGCTGAACTTTAATCGATGACGGCCTTTAGCCCCGAATCAGGACAGAAAATACTTTCGGGTGTTTCATTCCCACCAGCCACTAATGCTGGACTACGTCGGAAGGTAGGGCGGAAGGCCCTCTTCAGTCTCCTTTCTGGAATCGTGGGAATGGGTGGTGGTGGTTCGGGTGAGAAAGATGAGACGGATGAAATGAAGACAGAAGAGAATGAAAAATTATCTGTGGAATATTACAGCCCTAACATTTGCCTCAGTGATTCAAGGAAACCACAGAAAAACTTGGACCAAGGTAGAGGGGCGGAAGGTCCTCTTCAGCCTTCTTTCAGGAATCGTGGGAATGGGTGGGTGGTGGTGAGAAAGTTGAGACGAACGAAATGAAGACAGAGGAGAATGAAAGATTATCTGTGGAATATTACTGTCCCACCATTTGCCTAAGTGCCAAGGAAACCACAGAAAAACTTGGACCAAGACAAACGGCGGACCCGGAATCGAACCGGCGTCCCCCCGAATGCCAAGCAATGGTCTAAACCTCTAGACCATGCCGCTCGGTTGAATCAGGACAGTTCAAAATTTATATTTCATGGGCGAGGAACTTCATGGTTTTTAGAAAATCTATCTGTCGGAGTCATATATGGAATATAGGTATATTTTCTTCCATACATGTTCTTGTTTTTTCTGATCTGTCACGACCGGTTTCGGCGTTAGCCATTATCAAGTGACAATCATATGGAATAGTACGCAGATTTGTAGCTCTACTATCACATACTTCATTTCAGAAAACACAACAGGTTAAATAAATGCATAAGATCAGGAAAATGTATGTGAAGTTCATTGACATCAATTCATTTTCAAAAATAGAAGAATATGAAAGAGATAACAATGAAGTCTAATATCTTTATTAATAGGAACAGTTATTATTTTGGAATAACGCAAGCGTTTTCAGTTTTTGGGGCTACTTCATTTATATTCTGAGTGGATAGGTATTTATACTGAATACAGATATAGTGCAGTAGAGGATATTCAAAATCTATGAACATGACCTTGGGCTAGTGACCAAAAAGTTCCGCTCGTACTTTTATTTCTACTTCTTAAAAATGAAGCGGTGGGAATATACTGAGAACGGCCTTTAGACCCTAATCAGGATAGCATTACTTCACCTACTGACCGTGAAAGCCTTTAGTAATGCGAAGTTGTTAGTGCTCTAGCCCGGCTTAAATTCGGATTTTTGAGATTATTTTGGAGGGAGGAATCTCTCTAGTTATTTAAAATGCATCTTCTCGAAAAATAAGAACTAACTGTTAAGAAGTTTATGGCATCCACGCCTTATTAGATTAACTACAAGCATTCATAAAATTGATTGACCATGTAATTGTAAATGTGATCAAAAAATCCTAAATGCGTTTACACAATGACTCGTTCTTCAATGCCGATCAGGTCAGTAAAAATGTCGGTAGATTCACACATATCCGTATCACATCCGTCACATGTACTTTTTGTACAAATAATAGAATTTTATGAAAGCATTCACACATTTTAGTATTAGGGAGCAACTCCTTCGACCTGCAGCCTTGGTTCATTACTTGAAAATTTTATTTAAGTTGAAGCAGATGATAATAAGCTAATGGAATATGCACGCGATTTTGATGAAATTTATAATTTTTAAACGTAAAATAATGGTGGCTTCATGTAATACAATTACAGAGAGATTATTAGTTGAAAAATTAATCTCATTTTATGTCCAAAAAAATTGGTACTCAAGGTAAATATACGGATGAACAAAAGTGCGAATGGAAACCGAAGCGCATGAATCTAGTCACGGAAACGGGACGATAACGTGTTGGGCACGGTACGGACACGAGTGAACTGACCTTTAATAACTGAAATTATTGTAAAGGTACTTGGCGGTGACAAGAAAGCCTTAAACAAGAGATTGTTTGTACGTTAAAATAACCAGATTTAAGATCGACTACGATTTGGGTATGGTTTGAATTAATTTAACTAAATAATAAATCGATTTTGAAAACATAGCAGCTTTTCAAAAATCATTAAAGGACAAAATATTCTCAAAATAACCGAGGAAATTACTCCTTAAGGTTTTGACGCAACCAAGTGCTTTTATTTACCATTATTCGTTATTAACTACATAAAAATTAAAAAAAAAAAATGGAATAATATATTCTTTTGATTAACAGTTTGCTTTTTGTTTCCATTGATTAAGACCATAAGGTGGCATCGTTGTAATTTAATTAATTCATTATTAGTAATGAACATATAAATTTCTACAACAGTTGAGTCCTTATTGGACTAGGGTCCATTTAATGTCTTTAAATAACAATTTCCCAATGTACTATCAAACATTTAGAACTTTTTATTTATTACTTCACATTTACATTTACGATTAGTATAATAAACGAAGCATTTTTGAAAAGTTAATTATACAATCTGTTTTGACATTTAAATGTCTGTATTACGCATTTTTAACCATAACATAATAAATAAAGGCGATTATAATATTTAAAAAGTTTTGTACGCATATTTGAATTGCATTACATTAATTAATTTATTATTTTAATATAAATACCATTATTTTTGTTAATGTAATTGGGCATCTCTATCTATTTCGTAATTATTATTTTTCTTATAATGGTATATATAATAATGTTGTTTGTAAAGACATTCGCAATTTTCTAGAGATGTTTTGAAAATGTGTATAATTAGTTATTTTTTCACGAACTTTACCTATTTATACTTAATTAACTTCTAACTTACATTAAAGATAACCTTGCTTGCTTTGTAATTGCACGTTGTCGTTTTTATTAATTACCCAATGAGGCGGTGAATTAGTTGTAATAGTGGCGTAAGCTTTTTTTTTTCATTTGTATAAAGCGTTTAGCAACTGTTAATTTTACTGTATGACAATTGTTTTATGGTAAGCTACACTTAGGTCTAAAGTTCACCCAAATCCGTTACTTTTATCGTTGTATTCAACGATATTAGCAGATATTGTAGGCTTAAATTATTGTAGAAATATTAATAACAGATATAAAAGTAAAATGCAGTCACTACAATCCGTTCAAATATCATCATCTAGGCTATTACAACATAGTAGGTGGTAAAAATTGAAGATACTCTGTTTTCTTTTAATCTTTCCCGAAAAAGTAAAAACAATTTTTACTCCTACCGATTTTAGTGGCCAAAAATCCTTTTAGGTTTCATCATCTAGTCCATAGCAAAGTATGTGGTAAAAATTTGAAGCGAATAAAAGAGAACTTCCAATGTACCTACTATTAAAAAATCAAACAGATAATTACATTATTGCTTATGCGTATAGAGTGATAACAATTTTTTAACGTGTATTTATTTAAAAATTGTAGTTTACTTCAAATAGAACATTTACTACGTTAGATCCATGCAGATAACCTAGATTTCGTTATGTATTATTATGTAATCTGTTAAAAAAGTTTTTTTATAACATACGTAAGTGATTTTAAATTCAGTTGTCTTTACGCAATAAAAAATTTGGACACACTTATAATACGCGTTACATTCCTAATATAACATTAACGTAGCAGTTGAATTTTCGATGGGTGACGCACGTAGATCAGATTATATTATATAGATTACTTATATATTATGTTGCCCGAATGAAAGCTTAGAAAGCTTCAGTAGTAACTACTCATTTTTCTTTCTTAATTGAATAAAAAAAGTGACATCATGACGAAGCTTATAAACTTAATTAAACGTGTCTAATCTAAACAGAAAATATTAAATATGTTATCCGGCTCGAAGGACCACATTATTTTTGGAAATTATTCAGGATTGGCGGTAAATCGAAAACCGAATATTGGCATGTTAGCATGCTCAGCACGTCAAAAGATTGGTGATTTTGAGTAAAACATCTTGGATGTTAAAAGTAAGCTTAAGGCAAAGTCTTGCCTTTAATTAAACGTCTTAATAGTCAAATAAGTCCATATTTTTTCTCTTGAGTGGAGATAGCTGTATAAAATAATATTACAAACCTTCTTGCGTTAGAATTATAAATAGATACGTGGAAAAACTGATACTTTAAATCTGAAACGTATTAAGTTGTCTAATCAATCAGTAGGTACCTCTACCATGCAATACGTCGTGTTCGAATAAAGAAATTTGGGATATGTATATTTGTTGCTATTTTTTTCGTATGAGACTTTAGTGACTTTCTCGTAGTTGCTCACATGTATCATGTATTTTAACGATTTCACGAAAGGCCAGTGGGTCGCCTAAAAATTGTGTAATAAATATTCATTTGATTTCTACTAATGAATTGTTTCATCAAGTTTTCCGACTGATAAACTTCGAACATTTAAAAAGCGACCTGTTCACTCTTGCTAGTAAAATAGAATATGATAATCATTGTTAAACTTTATTCTACAGTAATTAATAAATAATTTTGCAATTGGTGGATTTTGAACAATTATACGAGGGTGGATTGATAAGTTTCCGGCCTAACCAAGAGATGACGCCACTAGGCCTACCTTGAGGTGACATTCTATAGTACCATCCTTGGATAGCTTGTAGCTATAGTTTCAGCCCGATCTCCT
>NW_020438891.1:88143-92830 GCF_000699045.2 Agrilus planipennis
GCAAGCGAGAGCGCGGAACGAGCGACAAAGAGGCACAATCGGCCTCCGCGTTCGGCAGCGTTCGACATCTGTCTCTCTCCTACTTGAGTGAGCGATGCGTCCGCGTGGACAGCTGCTATACAATAATACATTTCCATTTACCTCCTTCTCTATATCCATACAAAATATCCATCAAAAAAATAAAATTAAAATTTTCTTTTGAAGAATGAAACCATTCCATCAGTATTTTCTTATGACGTTGTCACGTTCAACTATCGTCAGTAAACCGACTTTACAGACAACCTATTTTTTGCTATGATAATTTCTGTGTGATTTTCCCTTCCTTCCTACCTCGAAATGCAAAATAACCTGAGGGAATGTTTCGTTTTCTTCCTAAATGAAATCAAGGAAAACCCTCTCACTTTCGCTAAAGATATGGTATTCAAGTACATAACTTGCCTAATCATTGATTTTATTTATTTTTATTTTATTAAGGAATCTTTATTTTGAGAGAATTACACATAAGTATGCAAAATAGGCTTTTATTTTAACGTTTCTGATTTCAGTTTTAATCCACACAGTTGTAGTGTTTGTTTTTGGCAGTTTCCACAGAAATTTCCATTTTTTCTTTATATTATAACAGTACGTGCTATCTACGGTTAAATATCTAATTTTATAGTATAATAATGACATACAAAATTTACCTTAGGCACATGTAATTTGTGTAATACAATTTGTTTATTTTTATGATCATTCATCCGTTTGGTATTACCAAACACTGATAAAATTGAAATTATAAAGTAATTTAAATTGTTTGTGTTAATTGTAATGCATCTTTAATTATTTATTTTACAATGTAGCAATGGTCTACGTCACGCAGTAACATTTACGTGCATAAATATTCATATGCTAAAATAAATATTTAATGGGAACTCCTTTTATTTATTTACTTTCTTTTGTCTCTTTTGCAATTTAGGAAAAGACACAATTTCTTTTTCAATGAAATAGTAAATAGTCACTTCGACTAAATGTGTGGGAAAACACATTCTTCTTCAACTTATAGGTACCTACTGTTCCTGCTATTTGCTTAAATCCTCTTTTGAAATTTAAATGAGCACATTTACCTATTTAATTTGTGTAATACTTTTAACATAATAGATGTCTAAACTTAAAAAAAATTAAAATAATGGACAAATCAGAAACTAAATACTTAATATTTCAACCGACTTCAAAAACAATCTTACCCGAGCACAGAAAATGTTACCCAAAGATGAAGATGTTTCAGACAAGTCTGTCTTATTTTATAAATGTAGCAAACGGATTTTCTTCNATTACATTAATTAATTTATTATTTTAATATAAATACCATTATTTTTGTTAATGTAATTGGGCATCTCTATCTATTTCGTAATTATTATTTTTCTTTAATAGGTGTCAATTTGTGAAAGTCATCTTTTCGCAATTTACAATCAATAACTTGTGCCCTAAAAATATTTTGTGTTTAGTTTCGTAATTCGTGAATGGTTACAGTCTAAAATTGCCATTATTAGATACTTAATTACATTCGTTGGTAAGTGTATATGTAATTATTATCGGCTTATCAAATTGCGCATGGTTTTCGTAACTTTATGGATTGCTAATCGATTTCGATTAAAATTTAAGTTCAAACATGAAGGTAGATAGTACCTAAATAATGAGTAGGTAATGTAATATTTAAAATATCCAACACAAATAATGTCAGTTGTTATAATGATTGGCTACCAAATAGGAAATAGGGGGTATATATCGAATTTAAAGTTTTTCGCTGAAATTACCTTAATGATTGGCTAGACTGATCTTACAAAAAAATAATAGTCCGTTGTAACCGATTGGATTTCCTAATTTTTTGTTCGATTTCGTTCGGTAAAGCCGATCGTTGTAAACGTGTTCTTTACATCCAAACATGAATAAATAACTTCCGTTCGTTAAAACTAACTGTTTGTTACAACCCTTGTTCGTTATAACCGACTTCCACTGTATAATGTAGGTAGTTCCTTTTTGTCGAATTTAAGTTTAAAACTGTAATGTTGCGAATATAGGTATACATATATTATTTAATATGTTTGTATATAATAAATCATTTGAACTTCCGTAATTTTTCATCAAAATTAAGAAAGTAAGTAATTTAATCTAAAGTTCATTGGCATCGCCGTGTCAGCTAAGATACCGGTCATAAGAAATATCGGCGTACCTGACAATGAGCTTGAAAATATGCTGCTAGAAAACTGGAACTAATTGTAATTAAACGATAGATAATGCTGGCCTTTCTTCAATTTTCTCCTGCTAATCGACTCACTAAGCACCTCGTTCCGGAACAAAATTCCTTGCAAAAATGATTCTCTGAGCATAAAATAGACGAACAAGATGTCTAATAATTAATTAATCGAAAGGAAATTCGAGCGAGTAAGCTCAGGTCGTCAGTACGAGGAATGTTTCCAAAGTTCTGGGAATTTAGCTATAATTTTTATTATTTTAGTCAATATTACAATGTAACTTTCCAACATAATCCCCATTTAATTGAATACATTTATCCCAACGATAAACTAATTTTTTAAGCCGTCCTCGTCGGTGTCTCCCCAATCCACCTCTTTACGTTAGTCAAACTTTCAACAGGGTGAGAGTTTTTTCAAATCTGGGAACAGATGATAATCACTGGGTGCAAGATACGGGAAATAAAGTGGGTGCGGAAGCAATTCCCATCGTAAATTGTTCAAACCATTGCAGTGGTTCGGAAATTAAATTCGAATAATATTCTGTAGTACCTTTCGCCAAATAATCCCTTCGAAATCCCACAACACACTAAGCTTTACCTTTCCAACAGACGGAACTGCACGCGCCTTCAGTGGAGGTCCTTCTTCAGCTTTGCGTCATTCTTTGGATTGACTTTTGGTCTCAGGATTGAAATAAATAGTCCACTTTTCGTCAGTGGTTATTATTCGTTGCCAAAATTCCAAAATTCATAGCCGTAACGGACTAATAGCTCTTGAAGTTGACAACAAGTATCAAACTTATTGAGTGTTTCTTCTGGTCCCAACACCCTTTGCATCCAGCGCGCCAAAACCTTGCTAACGCCCAAACAATCATGCAAGATGTCATGAACTTGTAGTGTACCTATCCCTAGGCACACACTAATTTGACGAATAATCAATCGCCTGTCCTCTTTCAGTAGGTCTTCGACGGCAGTAATGTTTCTTTCATTTACCGACGTGCTTGGGCGTCCACTGCGTGGATCGTCTTCTAGTGATGTTCTACCGGTTTTAAAACGATCGATCCACCGATAAACAGTACTTTTGGATTCTGCAGACTCAGCAAATACTAATTCCAGACGCTGAATAATTCCTGATGGTTTCACACCTTCTTTCCACAAAAAGAAAATTAATGCTCTTTGAGAGTTTTCGCTGCGTCTTCCATGGTTACGAAAACAGTGCTACAAAAACGCGTTTGTATCAGTCGAACATCTAAATCAAACTGAACAATATTGCACTAGATAGTTGCATAAACATGTCAAGACTTTTCTGGCATCAATAACATTGCCATTAACAAGTTCTGCGCAATTTATTTTATAGAACAAATCTCAGAACTTTAAAAACATACCTCGTATGTTTCTTCTACTTACAAGTTAAAATTTACCTGCCTCAAGTGTAGTACTGACAGCCCTATGATGATGACGATCAAACACTTTAATTTAATTTAAAAAAATAAGCATACCTCTAATGTCATAAACGAATTCATACACATGGAAAGTTCTGCTAAGAACGTGATATTTCTTCGTAACTATGCACAAGTATTTATGATAGTATTTATCATTTGGATCTATTAATCTTTCTTGTAAGTACATATTTAGCTAATTAACGTGATTTAGATAAATTATGAAAAAGAAAATTGTGCTGGATTTTTGTTATATCCTTTTTTAACAGTTAATAATGATAAAGTAAGGGGTAACTGTATGTGTTCGTCATTTAATTGTCGAAAACTTGCTACTTTCTTTTTTCTCTCGAAGAAAGGAAGCGATAATAGCAAGTAATTAAAAGCACTAAATAGAAGATTGACCTTTAGTCTGCCTCAAAATTGTTATGGGTAATCCACGATTAAATAATATGAAATTACTAGAAACTGTAAATATTACGTACAGAATTTAATAGTCACTAATGATGAGAGGACAATGTGTGACATTATTAAATTTTGCATTAACTAATTAATTTAATAAGCTTGCAAGAATTATTAGGACATCGTTTAATTGAACTTCAGTTCTTGAGTTTATCGAACAATAATAAAAATTGAAATTTAAAACGGTAGGCGAGTGGCCGAATTCCAAAGATTGACTTTATTGAACTTTAACTTCATCATATTTTGTGTAATATAAAGGAACATTTAATCCCTGTTTTGAGGAATTCAGTATTTTTTAATTTATTAATTAGTTTTAAAATAATAAAATGGACACGCATTTCCCTAAAACTAGAACATCCCACATCCTTAACTATTTGCAAACAGTAATCTAATCTAGGTCTACCTCTACTTCTCCTAACTCCTGTTTCTGCCTCTAATACGTCTCTGACTAGACCTTCATGCCTGAGAAAGTGTCCTACCAACCTATCTCGCCTTTTTTTATTGACTTCCATAGAGTCCTCTGTTCTCCTATTCTTTCTAATACCTCTTCATTTCTAACCTT
>NW_020438891.1:95271-112965 GCF_000699045.2 Agrilus planipennis
TTAATATGTATATCTATTATTTTATATTAAAAATGGATCAGTCGTTTGTATAAATTCAGTGCTCAGGAATGAGTCACAATTCATCTCGTACGTTTTGCCAGTCTTCTTTGATCAACTCTGCTCCTTTTTCGGCAATCATGAATGTGGGCCCGTTGAGATTTACACTGACAATCTTTGGCATTATTGATGCATCAATGACTCTCAAATTATGAACACCATGAACGGTCAATCTCGAACTTACGACGGACGAGTGGTCTTCTTTTGGTCCCATCTTGCAAGTACCTGCGGGATGGTATGTCGTGGCACCTATGTCTTTTATGATACATTTCCAATAATCGTCAGTATCAAACTTTAGATGTTTACAGTTAGGAGACACTGGCTCGATAACTTTCGGGTTGTGTTTTTTAAAAGCTGACGTTTTGATAATTTTTTGAAATAATCTGATTCCTTCTACCATCGTTTGAAGGTCTTTTCCATCTGGATCAGTAAAATAACCGGGATGTATAAGAGGTTTCTCAAATGGGTCGTTGGTTTTCAGTTCAACCCTTCCTCGAGATTCGGGGTATGTGTTAACAATGATCATTCTAAGAAGACTTCGGTGCTCAAGAACTTTTTTTTCTTTTTGAATTTGAGCGTCTTCCATCCCAAACACACGATGTACCTCTGCTGTCAGATATTGATCTGTTTTCGGAAGAAGCAGTGGAATGTACTGAATGTTGGGGTAGACAGAGTCGTTCTTTGTGTTAACAAATCCGACGAAATTCGTAAGCGACACTCCACCAATTGGTCCTTTTCTGTGAACGAAATAATTAAAGAGGTGATCGGCAATTCGTTTCTGTTCATCGACGTCTTCATCTAATTCTAAAAGGAGAGGAACATGCATATGATCTTGTAGATTATTTCCAACCCAGAGATCCTGGACTAATGATATTTTGTGCTGTGCAAGATGATCTTTAGGGCCTATTCCAGAGTTCATTAGCAGGTGTGGCGAATTTATGGAGCCAGCGGATAATATCACCTCTTTTTTGGCTCTGAGTTTAAGAGTTTTACCATTGATGAACACTTCAACCCCTGATGCTTTTTTGGTATTTGGTTGAAATAAGACTTTTTTGACATACGCCTCGGTAGCCAAATAAAGATTTTGTCGATTCTTAACGTTTCTCAAATATGCCTTAGCTGCACTACATCTTACGCCATTTTCTATAGAAAGAAGGGCATCGAAAAATCCCAACGAACTTTCAAATTCGGGAGTGCTTAGACCTATTTCTTTTGCAGCTTGTTTTATTGATTTCTTCAAAGTGAACTTCACCTCTGATGTACTTAATGTCAAATATCCATTTTCTCCAAAAAATTTGTGCTTCTTCAACGAGTCGTCAGCAAGCCTTTCAACTTTTTGAAAGTATTTTACTGCCGCGTCGTAGTTCCAGCCTTCATTGCCCATTTCCTCCCATCGGTCGTAATCGTTTTTATTGCCTCTGAGATAAAGCATCACGTTGAGTGCACTACTGCCTCCAAGTGTCTTGCCACGTGGCCAGAAACATCTTTTATTTTTCAAACCCAAGCAACATGTCGGACTCGGCTCTGTTACGTACTGCCAATCTTCTTTAGTTCCTTGAAGGGAAAACAGCAAGGATGGAATCTTGAAATATTAAATTTGAATGAAAATGACTCAAACCTACTTTCGCTTATCACGTCGTTTTTTCGTAATTAACTTACCTCACTGGTAGCACTTGGATATCCTCCGGCTTCTAACAGTAAGACTTTCCAATCTTGTATCTCAGAAAGTCGACTAGCTACCACGGATCCAGCAGTTCCTGCGCCAACTACAATAAAGTCAAACTCTTCTTCATCCGTCAATTTAGGGCCATAATCTAGAGGGTAGTCTTTCTCAGGACTTGGAAAAGAACATTTGGCAGCAACCAGAATATTCATCAGGGCCATGAAAAGATGCTCAGATACACCGTCAAGTTGGGTACAATTGGGCATGATCGCCGATAAATTTTCCATTTTGTTGTAGTATAAAACTAAGAGATAATAAAGTAAAATAAACTAAGACAATGAAAATCCCTTGAAAAAAAAATTTGGTGTTCAATTACTTATTATAGATATTTAATAAATTTCTGCGGATGAGTGACTAGTTTAACAATTTTTGAGCATCCGGTATAATTTATTTAACGAAAGCCACGACTCCACTTGCGGAATTATTATTAGAACACCTTGTACAGTCTTTATGTACTGGTGGCAACTGAACATGAACTTTTAAACGTTTGGTCTCACAAAAGTAGCGAAATTTACCTTTCGTAGAAGTACATACAAGTAAATTTGTAACTTCTGAAGAAACTACAAAATGACAAAAAAAAATGAGGTATGTGGAAATTGCAAGTGGCCCAATTTTCAATTTGTTACGTCCAAATTGTCCTACAAGGTCTTAATTTGTTTATGTGACTTATTTATCTTGAAACAATAGAATATCTGAAATGTATTTCATTATTTTGGAAAACGTTTAGATAAACGTGGTATGCTTTTGGAAGGGAAATTAGTATGACCTTGAATGCGACTTTAAACTTGACCTTCGAAGAGTACTTTGCAAGCCAAGGGACTGTTTATAAATAAGAATGTATATTTATGAGCTCAGAAGTCGAAAGAGAGGAAAATTTTGTAATCGGAAATATCATCGAACTGAAAAAGTAAGAGAAAATCAAATTCCAGGATAATTGAGTTTTCTGCACTTTCCGTTGGGGTTAAAAATATCTATTCCTGATTTTCATGAAAAGTGCCCAAACCTGAATGAAGGTCTCAGTTAAAGTCGAGTCCCTTTTCGAAAACATAGAACTGTTGCCTAAAAACTTTTTCAAAACTAATGAGATCCAATCAAGATAATATGTACTCTCTGTTATATTAATAGGTAGCTTACTTCTCACAAGTGATCTAGCACTTACAAATTTGTATTGTCTTCCTACCTTTTTACAGATGATGCTTCTTATACTAGTTACAAACAAACTTCGTTCACATTTGCTGATGTTAAACTCTTATAAAGTTCTTAACGGTATCTTGTTACTGATGTTGTCGATTGAGAACACGCGAACAGAGCAGTGAAGGTAAATGAGGCTGCTGACTTCATACCAAGCAAACGATTGCCTCTTTTCTTTATAACAGTAAATCCTATTTTACGGTAACAATCGCTATAAATTTGTAACCACACACAATATACAATGTATTTGTGTCTATAATTATCTCTTTTCATGTTTCATGCAGTCTTGTGTGTTTATTGATTTTCATTATTATACCGTGATAACCTAAGTAATCTGGTGTACAGTAACCGCTAAAAGTTATTGACCGTACTGTTTTTGATTGCAAGTAAAAGCGTACATTGGTTAAAAGTATAAAATTGAGATTGTCTCTTTTTGATTCATTTATTGAAACGATGTTTTTTATCGATCATTATGACGGCTGATTAGCAGTATTAGCATCTGGCAAGGAGGACCTAGAGATAGCTTTAAATAAAATGGAAGCGGCTCTGACAGATCAGTACTGTATGAAAATAAATAAAAGTAAAACTACAATACTGGTATGCAAAGGAAGAAAAAGTAGGGAAAGAGCGAATATAAAGATAGGAGACGAAAAATTAGGAGAGGTGGCTGATTTTAGTTATCTAGGAAGTCAGACAAGTCAGGACGGATGGAGTAGTAGGGATATAAAGCAGAGGATAGCGCAGGGTCGTGTCGCCTTTAATAAAAAGAAGTCACTTCTATGCTCGCGAACGGTTAATTTAGAAATTCGAAAAAGGTTGTTAAAGGTNATCAGTATTTTCTTATGACGTTGTCACGTTCAACTATCGTCAGTAAACCGACTTTACAGACAACCTATTTTTTGCTATGATAATTTCTGTGTGATTTTCCCTTCCTTCCTACCTCGAAATGCAAAATAACCTGAGGGAATGTTTCGTTTTCTTCCTAAATGAAATCAAGGAAAACCCTCTCACTTTCGCTAAAGATATGGTATTCAAGTACATAACTTGCCTAATCATTGATTTTATTTATTTTTATTTTATTAAGGAATCTTTATTTTGAGAGAATTACACATAAGTATGCAAAATAGGCTTTTATTTTAACGTTTCTGATTTCAGTTTTAATCCACACAGTTGTAGTGTTTGTTTTTGGCAGTTTCCACAGAAATTTCCATTTTTTCTTTATATTATAACAGTACGTGCTATCTACGGTTAAATATCTAATTTTATAGTATAATAATGACATACAAAATTTACCTTAGGCACATGTAATTTGTGTAATACAATTTGTTTATTTTTATGATCATTCATCCGTTTGGTATTACCAAACACTGATAAAATTGAAATTATAAAGTAATTTAAATTGTTTGTGTTAATTGTAATGCATCTTTAATTATTTATTTTACAATGTAGCAATGGTCTACGTCACGCAGTAACATTTACGTGCATAAATATTCATATGCTAAAATAAATATTTAATGGGAACTCCTTTTATTTATTTACTTTCTTTTGTCTCTTTTGCAATTTAGGAAAAGACACAATTTCTTTTTCAATGAAATAGTAAATAGTCACTTCGACTAAATGTGTGGGAAAACACATTCTTCTTCAACTTATAGGTACCTACTGTTCCTGCTATTTGCTTAAATCCTCTTTTGAAATTTAAATGAGCACATTTACCTATTTAATTTGTGTAATACTTTTAACATAATAGATGTCTAAACTTAAAAAAAATTAAAATAATGGACAAATCAGAAACTAAATACTTAATATTTCAACCGACTTCAAAAACAATCTTACCCGAGCACAGAAAATGTTACCCAAAGATGAAGATGTTTCAGACAAGTCTGTCTTATTTTATAAATGTAGCAAACGGATTTTCTTCTTAAAAGCACCCCTCTGTTATAGTGAAGTTGGGGTGAAATTCTTTTTGGGTACCCCAGTATGTGAGGTACCTATGGGTAACGTAAAAAATCTCGTGTAATTGAATTTGAAATTTCTTTTATAACATTAAGTTAAGGAGTACTTCTAATAATATTGAGTTTAATTTTTACTATGTCCTCCTTGTCATTTTCAAACACGAATGGCAAAAAGTGACCAAATTCGACCTTAAAATTTCTAATTCGAATCTTATTAGTTTGGATTAACCAGCGATAAATCGAAATTAGTAAATATCTAGCAATTAACATAATTCGAAGTGGTCTGTATTCTGTCGAAACTGCCAGACGCGGATCGCGATTTCGATCTTTTTGGATCTCATCAGCGCGTCGCAAGCAGCTTCGACAGAACACAGACCAACTTTTACCTGCTGTTTTAACAGTGCGTTTTAGAAAATACTACAAATGACGCAGTGATCGCCATCTGGAGCACGATGCTACATTTTAGGATTACTTATTTATGTGGAATCTCCCAATTTTTCGTATTAAAACAAAGTGGTGTGTATATTAATTCGGAAACACTCAAAAAGAACTTGTGGAACAATTTTTTTATAAATAAACTGTAAATGCTTTTGTATATATGACATTAGTTTTGTTCCATTTTCTCATTTATTCAACCAGTCAAGTTTCGTCAGTTTGAGGTCAACAATTAAACCTTTAAAAACACTGTCATGACATTAAACTGTAATATTGCAAGTAAATTTTGTAATGATGCATTTTGATGTACATACGTACCCATATTTCGTAATGTTATATCAAACCTGTGGTTGCGCTTACAGTTAATTGTATGCATAAATAGAGACATTGTATCAAACTTTCACAACAGTCTAAAATATACGAAATTATTGGTTAGATGTCAAAAGAATCGATAGTAGTAATTTGTAGAGTTAATTAAAACATTTCAACTTTCTACAAACGTTCACAAGGGTCGCGACCCTGTTTTGTTATGTCAGAGATATTATCGGTTTACTAATAATAGATATGCTTCATTGTTATAAATTTATTATACTCGTATAGTGTAATCAAAAAACTTTAGGCTAGTTTTTACCAAAGTAGGACTAATAATAGCACTATCTATCGATTGTTAGCGAAATTTTGAAAAAAAAAACAAAGAAAGGCAGTGCCGATTAATCTACCAGAGGGAAAAAAGAAAAATCAGACAACGAACCTAATAAAGATTGGTAATTAAGATTATATTGGTATAGGTCGTTTGTCCTAACTTGTATTATTTATTTATTACTATGCTAAAGTGGCTGATTTAAGGTATCAAGTCAGATAAGTCAGGACGGAAGGAATAATAGGGATATAAAGCCGAGGATATCGCAGGGTCGAGTCGCATTCAATAAAGAGAAGTCACTTCTATGCTTCTATGTTAATTTAGAAATTCGAAAAAGATTGTTAAATTTATATGCTTGGAGCGCAGCGCTGTACGGGTGCGAAACATGGATGGTGGATGTGACGGAAAAGAAAAGGTTAGAAACGTTCGAAATGTGGTGTTACAGGAGAATCATGAGGATACCGTGGGTAGAGAAGGTTAGAAATGTATTAAAAAGATTAGAACAGAGGACTCTATGGAAGTCAATAGGATATAGGCGAGATAGGTTGGTAGGACACCTTCTCAAGCATGAATATATAATCAGAGACATATTAGAGGCAGAAACGGGAGTTAGGAGGGGTAGAGGTAGACCTGGATTAGATTACTATTCACAAATAGTTAAGGATGTGGGTTATTCTAGTTTTAGGGAAATGCGACGATTCGCTCAGGATAGTAAGAGTGGAGGTGCGTGTCCAACCAGTCTTAGGACTGACGATCTTATGATGATGATGACTATGCTAAATCATTTGTTATTTCGATATAATTCATGTGTTTACTTTTTCTCGTAAAATATGAGTACATCAGTATGACCGAACTGTTAAAATTTCTGTCGCTTGTTAGTGTATTAGAGTTTGATTAACGATAATTTATTATTTTGTCACCTTATAGACTTTTAGTGATTATAAACATTATAAGCTCATTTCAGAGGTTTCAACTCAAGCCTCTCATTGAAAATCCGTCAACCAAGAATTAAAATTTCATTTGTTGATTGTGTCAACTTCACGACTTTTTGAACAGGACGTTGGTGAACCTGCCAGGACAAAGACGCGAACCATTATTCGTAGTGGTTCTGCCGGGTACCCAGTTATCCGATAACTAGCAAAATCACTATCAGAAGCATCTCTAATAAAAATATTACTCAAATAAAAACGTTTATTTCGAAAATAGGTACCTGTCAGCAACAGTACGTAATTTATTTCTCATAGTTTCTCACAGGACAAACATGCAGTTAAGGATTCATAACTTTCAGGATCGTTAACCTCAATGGGAAACACGCTGTTATAATTCTTAACCCATTTCTTTCTCATGTACTCAGCAGCTCGTTCTGCCACAATGGCCTCAGTAGCCTGCGTATTTCCGGACACTATTTCAGGAAAAACGCTTGCGTCTGCAACCCTCAGATTTCTCACCTTTCTGACGTACATAAAATCATCTAAAACGGTGTCTGGTTCACATATTGTTCCCATTTTCGTGGTTCCAGCAATATTCGATGACGGATGAGCTAAACTTTTAATCATGCATCTCATGTGGTATTCGCTACAAAATTTGAAGTTTCTGCAATGCGGTATGTCGATGTTCAATAGGGTAGCCTTATATGTTTTGTACGGTTGAGTGTCGATAAGTTTGAGGGTGTAGTGAAATGCTGATAGTAAGGTCTGCAAATCTTCGTTGTTAGGGTCGGAAAAGAAGTTGGCCATCACTACGGGTGGGTTTCCTTCAAATAAATAAGAAATTGCGTTGTAAAAGCTGGTTCACACTATCCGTCCGGCAAATGTCCGTCAGTTTTATGTTGTATTCAAGTTATACAGCAGCTGACCATCAGTTAAATTTTGGACAGTTGATACGATGCGATGTTTAAAAATTATTCTCCTACTGATTTAGTAGTTATTGCTTTTTTACTTGAAGAAGAAAATGAGGCGATGGAGAAGATAAGGAAAACAAAAAGAAGCAGGAAGATTAAAACAATAAGTGCACAAATGTTTATTGGATAGAAAAATCGAATAAGAATTTTTTACGTTATACAGTATCCCGAAATATTAAATATTAGAGTACATCTCGTGATGGGATGTAAAAAGTACGCACAGAAAGTACCCCGTTTAACTAGTCATTTGAGAACAGTTGCCGCTTTGTCTTATCGTCTTTCGGTATAGCAAGCCTCAACTGACGAAACACACATACCTATTTGTGACCTTCGTAACAGCTGATACGTAGGCAAGTCCATTGTACGTAATGATTAGCACTCGTTAACGTTCAGTTGGCAAAGGATTACCACAAAATACAAAAAGAGGGGAAATCTTCAAAAGACGCCCAGACGTCCGTATGACTGGGCAGTGTCAGATTCCCGAGGAAAAATCCTTAGGCCAACCGGATCAGACATAATGTATAAGGAATTAATAGATGATGAAGTAAAATTTCATCAGTACTTCAGAACGTCTAAAAATCAATTTTATGACTTCGCTTAATAACACCCCTCTGCTGTTTACTAACGAACTGAATGTATTTTCATTTGTATCAACGACTGTTAACGATAGTGTCAATAGACGATTCTTATTAAATTGAATATTTTGACGGACATCTGACGGATATATGACAACCAGAAAGTAGTCAAATCAGTTTCTATTTTGTATCCAGGAGTTAATCGTCACAAAAAATCTATTAACAGTCATTTAAAAGGATTGACTCCTAGGGTTTACTACTGCAGCAACTTACCGCATTCAAAGTTTAAGGATGTATGGTTCACTGATACAGATTTTTAAAATACTGAGAAAAGTTTAACAATTGTTCCTGAAGGAACTGAGCTGATAAATGCCTTTAATCCTAATAAGTAACTGCCCAATTAAAAAAAGTAAAAGATTGTGATTTTTATATCTCAAATTGGTAAATGCTCCGCAGTCGGTAGGTGAACTGATGCTCTCCTGATTCGGGTTTAATGGTCGTCGTCGATTGGAGTTGGTTCTTCGAACTCCGATGCTGAACATCCAGGAAGTACCTTTGAAGAAGAGCGCCCCTCGTGCTAGAGAAACGTTAAGAAACAACTCTAACCGATTACGACCTCAGTTATTGTATCTCCCATTGTGTTGCAGAATTTAGGACATTCAATAATATCTTGGATTAAGGACATATTCACCTCAAGTAAGTTTTAAAAGCTGATAAATGCCTTTTTGGTCCATTTTGAACTCGAAAATGAATAATTTAATTTCATAACTGGCCTGACCTTTTTTTCATAGTAAATGAAAATGTTTAATTTTCCTCAAATTTAGTATATTATATCCAAATACAAGCAGTTCATCGTCAATTGTATAGATATTTGCTGTAACTGATGTACTTCAAAGCATTAGACACAGTTACACTGTGTGATGTATTTGGATATGACTTCAACTCGTTCTTTAGAAGTTTCATCGGTTTCCTCAATAATTTAGCTACATAGCCTGTGGGGCACTGATGAAACCAAATAAGATCTAAAGATCTAAACCAACAATGTAAACGTTCATATTTCATTTGTTTAATTTGCTTCCGACTGAACCACCCATACATCCTTAATTTGATATGTTATTGATTGTAATATCTTACGTTCTTTGTTAGTACAGTTGAGAAGAACCTTTCCTCTCGATTTTGGTTTTATAAGAGTTGGCATAAATATAATGATACTATTCTCTTGATTGTGTCGCATAAGCGATTTGACAATTTCCTTTTGCAAATTCATTTTGTTTAAGTATTCTTCAAAGAGAGCATCTTTCTTCCGAAAATAATAGTGATACATTAATATCGTTGGATTATCGTACGGGACTGTCTTCATGTTTAATAATCCCACGAGACCATGGACGTTCGTTTTAGCAACTTTTCCCCGTTTATATCTCACATATTCGTAAATGGAATCTATTATTTCGGCCTCTTGGGTCGACTCGTCGATATCGTGCTTGAGTCCAACAAAAATTGGAAACGTGATTTGTATCTGGAGGTTTTCCCCCACAGGAAGGTCTGCAATTGGTTCAATACCGATACTACGAAGGTGTTTTGCCTTGCCTATTCCACTCATCATCAGGATTTTAGGTGTGTTGATAGATCCAGCTGTTAAAACTACTTCTCGTTTCGCTTTGATGTTAAAAATCTTACCTCCCACGGCAACTTCAATCCCTGTAGCTTTTTTACCGTCGTTCGAATTAAATAGAACCTTAACAACAATATAAAATTTAAGTAAAAAGGCAGCATACAGTTTTTACGAAATATTGGTCTGAAGGAAATTAAGGAACTATGGAAGTATAAAGAAATACCTTGAGAACTGTAGCGTTACTCATGAAGTAAAGATTATTTCGGTTCTTTATTGGAGACAGGAAAGCTTTGGCGAAGTTATTGCGTTGTCCATCCTTAACGAAAGCCTTTGTGTGAAAGTATCCCAAATTTGTATACTCATCGGAAACATTACCAGCCCCTATAGCTTCTATGCCTAAAAATAGCATATGAAACAGAAAATAAGTAGTCTTAGACACTCGCTCCATGGATAAGGGTACAGAAGTGACGATAAAATTCAAAGAGGTCCTTGCTCCACAATTAAATAATCCTAATAGAACAGCGAAAATGTAAAACGGATGGAAATGTAATTCGTTAAAGTTTATTTTACATTCGACCTACAAAATTGCAGCAATCGGATTAACACTCGACTCGACTAGTGACCATAAATCATCCACTTCTTCAATTTTTAGGGTTTCGTACCCCAAATGGAACAAAAGAACCCATATAGGATCTTCGTTGCCCGTCTGTCTGTCTGTCTGTCTGTCAAGACCCTTTTTTTCAGGAACGCGTGAAGATATCAAGTTGATATTTATATCAGATACTCAAGCTTGCAAAAGATGCCACACATTTTGACACTCGAAAGGAGTCAAAACCTAGAGGATACTTGACCCACATGGAATTTGGCAAGAAGCCATGTCTTATAGCACAAATTAAGGGAAAAATCCGAAACCCGCAAATTGTAGTTATATCATAGAAAAATAATTATTTAATTGTAATATTGTAATTATACGTTTGGGGGGTAATTTTGGAAGAAAGTTTAAAAATACTCAGAAAAAGTGGGAAAAATCTTCCAGATTCAATTCCCGTGACGGATAACCTATTTACATACCTACAAATTTATGCGGAACCCTGGTGCGCGAATCCAGTTCGCACTTGGTCGGTTTTTTATTTATCTGTTAAAGCTTTTATCGAGCGAGTAAATTGGGTACATCGGCTTTGGAATAACGAAGAATAGGAAGACAAATAGACAAGCAACTATGATACTGACTGAGTAAGCATGCTTTTGATAAAAAGCAACTAATCGCTCGGTATATGGGACTAATTTTGTGAATGCAACGGAAATATGTAACAGAAAATAAAGTGGGGGAAGCGCGCGCTATTCGATCGTTGCGATTTATAGTTGGCGCTTTCGTGGGGTTTGAAACAAGAGAAAAAAGCAATTTTCAATTAGAAAATTCCAATTGCAATACATAGAAGAGATGATTTAGAAGAATAACGTTTACCGTTTTTTAGTAAATCCAAAATATGATGACTTTTGTCGGTTATAGTCTCAAGATTAATGAGCCCGTCCGTTCCATAGCCACTGCAGTGGTCTGATCGACAGGACTCGAGATTGTTATACAGAGGAGTGACGGTGTCCATGTCCCATTTTTCTATACTTCCAATGAGCCAACGGTCAAAGTCGCGAGGGTTTGCTCTGACGTATTGCATGTTGTTGATTGAACTGGTCCCTCCAATTGACTTACCCCTATGGATGGCACACATCTTGCCCTGATAACCCTGACAGGCGTTCGTTTGCTTAGTTGTACGAAATTGCCAGTCCTCATTGGTAAATGGTATCGTATAGAACACATAGGGAACCTACAGATATTGAAATCAGATCAAAAAATGAATAAAAAAAATAAACCCATGGATTATATTTTTTTTTTTCTAGTTCTAGTTTCATACGATGGAAGTCGTTGATGGTACTGCACCAGCTTCCACTAGTAAAACTTTGAAATCTAAATAATCCGACATTCTCCTTGCTATTAAGGAACCCGCCGTTCCAGCGCCAACTATTATGAAGTCAAATTCTTTTCTGGATCCCTGTGAACAATAAGGTCTTTAATCCTTTAATCCTAATAAGTAACTGCCAAAAACTGCCCCATTAAAAAANCGTTAATAAGTATTAAAGTCAATTGGCATACAATTTAGAAGACAGTCGCTGGGATTCAATTTTTTATAATGTTTTTACATACTTATCTAACATTAATCCGTGGAATTCCGTTACAGATGCACTCGCGTCATCGGCCTCGTCAATATAGTTAATCTTCTGTAACAGCCGCGCATTGAAATCACTTATACAAGCACCGTTGTCAAACGTTTCGCAATTTCACTGCAAGTAAACACTTAACGAAAGTGCATCTCGTCTTCGAGTGTCGCGATCCGCGTTAGAAAAACGAATGAATGACCGTCTCGTTGGCAACTTTTGACTTTAGGATTCGCCTCTGGAGAAAGTTTTGAACGCCTTACGATTAGAGTATGCCTATGTGATGCACCGGCAGTAGGCACCGTCGATATACGGACTTACATGGACGTAAAAATTACTTAATAGGACCTTGCCAAGCTGGAGAGCAGTTGTTACTCATTCACTTGGCAATTCGACATGTTATTACGGCATGTATATGTGTATGCGTGTTTATACATATATACATGATTCAGTGGAAAAAAATTTCGATATTTGGAAGGGTGCTTAGAGAGATATTTCAATATTTCATGGGCGAGAGACGATCGCTTTACAATCAGCGACTGGCTCGAGAAACATGAAAACAGTGATAAGGTGGGGACGTTCAAAATTGGCATAATCCGCAATAAAACTGTCGCATCTATTTTCTTCTTTCAATTTACTACTAGACTAGATCGGTTGCTGATTGCTGACAAAACGGCTATTTAAACTCCCGATAGACATCGTAGGGAATATTGTAAATTTAGAAAAGAGATGTCAGATAACCGAGCGGCATGGCCTAGAGGTTTAGACCATTGATGAGCATTCGAGAGGACGCCGTTTCGATTCCGGATCCGTCAGTCCCGCTTCAAGTTTTTCTGTGGTTTCCTTGGATCACTTAGGCAAATGTTGGGGCTCTAATATTCCACAGATAATCTTTCATTCTTCTCTGTCTTCATTTCGTCTGTCTCATCTTTCTCACCCGAACCACCACCCACCCATTCCCACGATTCCTGAAAGGAGGCTGAAGAGGGCCTTCCGCCCTACTTTCTGGCGTAGTCCGGAGGGATTGCACACCCACGAGCATTAATGGCTGGTGGGAATGAAACACCTAAAAGTTTTTTTTATGTCAGGTAGGAATTGCAGTTGTCACTAATAAATAAAAAGGAGTAAAATTACACTAATTAATGTCTAACAGACAAGCACAATTTGAGTATGTTGTCATTATCGGACTCAAAGGAAGTTCAAGATTCTCAAGAATTTTGGAAAACAAAGACGATTGTTTAAAGATGTAATTCCAACCAAGCAGTTGTATAGTCGACCCTCATCTTTTGGATACCTAGGCAAACTCTAACCGCTGCACCGCTTACTATCATTCGGTTATCTTTTTTCATTTTGTCTCTACTACTCATGAAGCATTTCCTAACTTCAGAAGGACGTGTTCAAAAATGCAGCAAATGACAGTCCCAAGTGGAAACGAAAGGGGATACGTCCAATCTCACGGATAATTTGTTGCAAAATTTGCCATTAATTATAGTATTTTAAGATTAAAGCAATCCCTTCAATTAATAATGCTTTTCAAAGTATTAATTTTCATTTTTTTTTATTGATTAAACACAATAATTGTACCTAAGTAAATAGTTGCAATTTTGGATCTTTTAAATTTGAATCCACGAAGAACATCGTGACTCAAACTGTTCTGCTTTTAAATTAATTAAAAACATAATTATCATAGCTTCCACTAACCGGAAATGGCAGTTAAAAATATTCTGTTCAAACCGTCACATTAAAATGCACTTAGCAATTTGTCATGCACATTTTATTTCGATTTAGGAACTGAAATGTATTAGGCAACAATGTAATTACGTATTATATTGCGTCTGTATTTAAAAATTGCAATTTGATGAGTTTTGTGAAAGTGACCCTTCACATCTGACCGCTGTGTGCCACACACAAATGCTTTGAAATTGCACGTAATTTAAGAATCACTGTCGCCAGCCAGTCAAGACATGACAGTCAATCTTACTAAATATTAAAAAGGAATGTTGCTCAAGCAGGAGTTTGGATTTGCCGTATATCCGACGTTAGTCCTGCTGGATGCCCGACCAGGTATCTAATAGTGTCGACATCACTGTAAAAATTGCCATTCCGATGTTTACCTCTACTCCTCTTAATTCCTGTTTCTGCCTATTTCTTATTGATTTCTATAGTCATCTGTTCTCTTATTCTTTTTAATACCACCACATTTCGAACGCTTCTAACCTAACCTAACTTTTTTCCGGCACGTCCACCGTCCATGTTACGCACCCGTATAGCGCCGCGCTCCAAACATACATCTTTAATAATCTTTCGAATTTCTAAATTAACCGTTTTCGAACATGAAAGTGACTTTCTTTAATTGAAGGCGACTCCACCGTGCGCTATCTGTTTTATATCTCTACTGCTCCTTCCATCCTGAAGTATTTGATTATCTGACTTCCTAGATACCGAAAATGAGTCACTTCCAATTTTTCGTCTCCTCTCTTTATATTCGTCTTTTTCTAAAATATTTAATATTTATAATTTTGCAATTTTAAGTAAGGACCAAGTACCTAAGCACTAAGTAATACATAAAGTAAGCTTTCCCGGTCGGCGTTCTCAGTACTATTATTATTTGTCTTTATGCTTGCAATATACATATGTAAATTACAAAAAATGAATGGATTTTGACGAATGTCATATACATAATTTAAAATTTTGGTATGCATAACGTTATTTCATAACAGTTTTTTATTTTTAACATGACAACGTTTTATAATTCGATGGAGCCGGCTGCACGCACGAAAAAACATGACTCATGCGGCATTACCTCGCTCTGAGGCGTTCCATTTAAGGCTTGAAGTGCAAGCGAGAGCGCGGAACGAGCGACAAAGAGGCACAATCGGCCTCCGCGTTCGGCAGCGTTCGACATCTGTNAGTATTAGAAAGAATAGGAGAACAGAGGACTCCATGGAAGTCAATAAGAGGTAGGCGAAATAGGTTGGTAGGACATCTTCTCAGGCATGAAGGTCCAGTCAGAGAGATATTAGAGGCAGAAACAGGAGTTAGGAGGAGTAGAGGTAGACCTAGATTAGATTACTATTTACAAATAGTTAATGATGTAAATTGTTCTAGTTTTAGAGAAATGGGAAGATTAGCTCAGGATAGGAAAGAGTGGAGGTACGTATCCAACCAGTCTTAGGACTGAAGACCTTATGATGATGATGATAACGGATGATCAGCAAAAATCAGCATTGGCAGATTTGACGACAGAAAGGGAGACTTTTTCTTTGATTATTTACAAGTATTTAAAAGAATGTGCAAATAACCTTTAATCAACGATAATTCATTTAACACAAAAACTGAATTACCTTTCATCATCATCTGGTTGTTAATCCTAAGACTGATTGGACACGCACCTCCACTTCTTCCTATCCTGAGCTAATCTTCGCATTTCCCCAAAGCTAGAATAACCCACAACCTTAACTACTTGCGAACAGTAATCTAATGAAGGTCTACCTCTACTCCTCTTAACTCATATTTCTGCCTCTAATATGTCTCAAACCAGACCTTCATGCCTGAGAAGATGTCCTACCAACCTATCTCGCCTACCTCTTATTGACTTCCATAGAGTCCTCTGTTCTCCTATTCTTTCTAATACTTCTTCATTTCTAACGTTCTCCATCCACGGCATCCTTGTTATTCGCTTGTAACACCACATTTTTAACACTTCTTACCTTTTTTTTCCACCGCGCCCACCATCCATGTTTCGCACCCGTACAGCACCGCACTCCAAACATACATCTTTAACAAGATTGTGACTTCTTTTTACTGAAGACAACTCGACCCTGCATTATCCTCTGTTTTATATCCCTACTACTCTTTCCGTCCTGACTTATCTGACTTCCTAGATATCTAAAATCAGCCACTTCGGTATAACTTTTTATGGGGGGTGAGACCGCCACGAACTTTTTATGGTACAGTGGAGGGGGAGACCTCCTCTTTCGATCCCACCCACCTCTACCCCCTTCGGGGGTGGGGGCCATCATCTAGACATTTACCGCCACTTCTATTACCTGTATTATAAATTAAATAAAAATCTCCTTTTTGGTAAGCTGATTCTAAATTCCTAAGGTCTAGGGAAATTTCCTTAGGCCTGGCAACGATGGCCGAAAATCGAATGTGTTTTGGACTTCTCTCTCCTTCTTATTATTTGTACCAACCGACAAATGTAAGTTGCCATTCCAAAAAGCTTCGATCAAAATTTATAATTAATATTTGTAACATACTGTACGTACCTTGTGCTTTACCATAAGTTTTATATAAATTTGGCCAGTAAGTATTTGGTTGCCCTATACACAATTTTTCAATAACAAAATAATCAACAAAATTTGCACTCACGTATTATTTATTAAAAGAGTTCCGTGAATCCATCTTACACTGTTATTACTGTTATGAAGAAAGGGGTATCTGAACTGATTATTCCAATTACATATAGATAATATATTTATATTCTATTAATATAATCAACATTGCAGTTTATCACATCTGCTGCATGTCAATGTCGTCAACAACTTATTTTATTGTAAACTGAAAATAAGTTGCGAAACTGTATACATATTATATCTTCCTATTTCTTCCAAAAATCTTCTTGTNAAAAAAGTAAGGGATTGTGATTTTTGTATCTCAAATTGGTAAATGCTTCGCGGTCAGTAGGTGAACTGATGTTGTCCTGATTCTGGTCTAATGGTCATCGTCGATTGGAATTGGTTCCTAACTTTTATCTAGCACGAGTGTCTTCAAAGGTTTTTCCAACTCCGATGTTGAACATCCAAGAAGTACCATTGAAGAAGCACGCCCCTCGTGCTACAGAAACGTTAAGAAGCAACTCAAACCGATGATGACCTCAATTTTTGTATCTCCCTTTAGGTTGCAGAATTTAGGACATTCAATAATATATATCTTGGATTAAGGACATATTCACCTCAAGTAGCTTCTTGCCAAAATCTTTTGGATAAGCTTCTTCACCAGATGTTACTAATTGGGTCTTTTGCATGATCAAAACATTGATAAGTGTTAAAAATGCTCTAGCAATTGCTCCGTCAATATTTTCACTCGAAGATAGTAGTATTTTAGAGGACATTTTTGCTTAAAATTTACGCACTATGTAACAAAAAATCTAATAGAATTTCTCCTAAAAGTTGACAGGCATGACATTGGATAATTTTCATCCCGGAAAATAATTTTGACGTTAAAAATTCGATTTTAAAGTGAAATGAACTTTTATCTATGGTTGCTTTAGTTAAATTCAGACTGTTTGTTTTTTATTCTGTTTTTATTTGTTTATCATTATAAATGAAAATACACAAGCTATATTAATTGTGATGTATGTATACAGTAATCGTCTTATTGATGACCTCAATTT
>NW_020438891.1:113311-137033 GCF_000699045.2 Agrilus planipennis
TTAGCTCAGGATAGGAAAGAGTGGAGGTACGTATCCAACCAGTCTTAGGACTGAAGACCTTATGATGATGATGATAACGGATGATCAGCAAAAATCAGCATTGGCAGATTTGACGACGGAAAGGGAGACTTTTTCTTTGATTATTTACAAGTATTTAAAAGAATGTGCAAATAACCTTTAATCAACGATAATTCATTTAACACAAAAACTGAATTACCTTTCATCATCATCTGGTTGTTAATCCTAAGACTGATTGGACACGCACCTCCACTTCTTCCTATCCTGAGCTAATCTTCGCATTTCCCCAAAGCTAGAATAACCCACAACCTTAACTACTTGCGAACAGTAATCTAATGAAGGTCTACCTCTACTCCTCTTAACTCATATTTCTGCCTCTAATATCTCTCTGACTGGACCTTCATGCCTGAGAAGATGTCCTACCAACCTATTTCGCCTACCTCTTATTGACTTCCATGGAGTCCTCTGTTCTCCTATTCTTTCTAATACTTCTTCATTTCTAACGTTCTCCATCCACGGCATCCTTGTTATTCGCTTGTAACACCACATTTTTAACACTTCTTACCTTTTTTTTCCACCGCGCCCACCATCCATGTTTCGCACCCGTACAGCACCGCACTCCAAACATACATCTTTAACAAGATTGTGACTTCTTTTTACTGAAGACAACTCGACCCTGCATTATCCTCTGTTTTATATCCCTACTACTCTTTCCGTCCTGACTTATCTGACTTCCTAGATATCTAAAATCAGCCACTTCGGTATAACTTTTTATGGGGGGTGAGACCGCCACGAACTTTTTATGGTACAGTGGAGGGGGAGACCTCCTCTTTCGATCCCACCCACCTCTACCCCCTTCGGGGGTGGGGGCCATCATCTAGACATTTACCGCCACTTCTATTACTTGTATTATAAATTAAATAAAAATCTCCTTTTTGGTAAGCTGATTCTAAATTCCTAAGGTCTAGGGAAATTTCCTTAGGCCTGGCAACGATGGCCGAAAATCGAATGTGTTTTGGACTTCTCTCTCCTTCTTATTATTTGTACCAACCGACAAATGTAAGTTGCCATTCCAAAAAGCTTCGATCAAAATTTATAATTAATATTTGTAACATACTGTACGTACCTTGTGCTTTACCATAAGTTTTATATAAATTTGGCCAGTAAGTATTTGGTTGCCCTATACACAATTTTTCAATAACAAAATAATCAACAAAATTTGCACTCACGTATTATTTATTAAAAGAGTTCCGTGAATCCATCTTACACTGTTATTACTGTTATGAAGAAAGGGGTATCTGAACTGATTATTCCAATTACATATAGATAATATATTTATATTCTATTAATATAATCAACATTGCAGTTTATCACATCTGCTGCATGTCAATGTCGTCAACAACTTATTTTATTGTAAACTGAAAATAAGTTGCGAAACTGTATACATATTATATCTTCCTATTTCTTCCAAAAATCTTCTTGTTTCCAATGTCCAGGAATCTTCGCAATGGTATCACCAACCACAGGGTCTTTTATATGATGTTCGTGTTCCCGGCGTACGAAAATGTAATCTGTTGGTTTCTCACTTTTTTCCATTTTTGCTTCTTCTACTCCTAAAAAATATGTTATTATTTTAATTATAATACATAAATATTATCAGCAATATGTATGTAAGCTTGGGCTTTATCAACTCAAGTATAAAGATGGAAAATATGTTAAAACCTACTCATACACGTATACATTTCCTCAACGTGATATATGCCATTGATTGTATATAATCACTAGTACGTTCGGAAAAAGTGATAAATACTTGGATATTTATCAAATTAATCGGCTAATTTGTATTTTATATTACGATAAAAAACGGAAAGGCATGACTACAACAACACACACTTTGTTCGTGTTGTCTTTACCTACCGTAATATTGTAATCTTAAGTTAACCAAACTTAATGCCTTTATTTATGTAGATTACCGCATTAATAACTTTACTGTAATCATGTATTTATTTAAACAATTCTTCGATTACGGATTTAAATAAAATCACTATGCAATGTTACTGCTACTGGTCGGGAATCTCCCCCATTCAGCGAACTGTGGTGACCGTCAAGACCAAAGACACCACTTTTGATTCCAACCTCGAACTAATCACGTATTTGCTAACTTACATCCACGCTCATAACTTTATACCATCGAGCTTTCGTAGGTTGTGTACGCTCAACTTCTGTAACCCCCCCCCCAAATAAGTATAGTTTCAAAAAATAACTCATTGTCCTCTTTTCCGAACTGAAATTTTGTCTTTTGTGCATAAAAATGGAAGGCTGATATAAATAAAATGTCACCTCTCGTGGCTTAGTGGCAAGAGTACCTACTGGCGCGTAAAGCCAAATATACCGGGTTCGATTACCGACGAGGGTGTAACAGCAGCAAACGTTTTTCTCAATAACTTGAGGTAATCTGTTGTGGGATGAGATTAAGTTGATTTCACATTAATGTTTGATATTTACTAAAATATTAACCACTGCTTGAAAGTAGAAACTTTCTTAAAGTATTGATATTAAAGTTTACACTTCTAAATATTAAATATTTGTTTGTTGGTTGGTACACTTTCCATCATGTAGATTAGAACTCTTCTATTATTTTTTATCTCTAGAAAGAATTATAGCTTCTTTTATACTTTTTTTTTATTTACAAAACATAGATAGACTTTTCGTCAAATATGGAGTTAATAAAAATGGGAAATAATTTATTATCACTCCGAAAAAAATTGACTAATATAAAGTATATAGAAATGCTTCGAACAGATCGCCCTCTAGATCCTGTACCTCCCTGCTTCCCGTTAACATCATTTTCTGGAGAATTTCAATCCAAAATAGTGACAATCGCAGAATGGATCAGTATTGAAACTAATATTTTTATTAAATAAACGTTCTGGCATGTGCCGGGTCTTTGTTGGTAACCTTAAATAACTTTAAAAATGAGTAATTTCAAGGTACAGGCACTACTCTACATCGCCATCTAGTGACAACAATAGAAGGCGATATACTGCATGTACCTTGGTATTATTTCAACTAGTTTTTGCCGAACAGTTTCAGCTTGGTTAATGATTTATTGCAACTGCCTATAGAGTGCAGATGAGAAGTAATAAGTTCAAAATCTTTTAATAAATTACTGACCAGAAACTTAACTACGTGACTATTTACTTAAAACATGACATTCACTTACTCCAATCTTCTTTAATCAAATCGCAAGCCTTTTCGGCAATCATAATGATCGGTGCATTCGTATTTCCCGAAACAATTGTTGGCATAATGGATCCATCAGCTACCCTTATATTTTTCACCCCTCGGACACGTAACCGTGGATCGACCACGGCTTCTCTGTCATTATCTGGACCCATTTTTGTGGTACCAACTGGATGGTAAATGGTAAATGTATAATGTTTGGCCTGACAAGCCCAATAATCGTCTGAGAGAAATTTGTGTTGTTTGCAGCCCGGAATCACCATGTCGTTGAATTGAGCATTAAGTCGTTTCATTGTGGGGGTATCTTTAAGAGCATATCCTATTTTAGCCCCTTCAACCTGGAAAAATAATCAAATATAAGATGAATGGTTATATTCGCATTCATCAGTAAATATACTGATAAGTACAAAAACTAATTACATACATACGTCATCATCATCATAGGGTCGTCAGTCCTAAAACTGGTTGGACACGTACCTCCACTCTTTCCTAGAACAACCCACATCCTTAACTATTTGTGAACAGTAATCTAACCTAGGTCTACCTCTACCCCTCCTAACTCCTTTTTCTGCCACTAATATGTCTCTGAATAGACCTTCATGCCTGAAAAGGTGTCCTACCAACCTATCTCGCCTATTTTTTATTAACTTACATAAAGTCCTCTGTTCTTCTATTCTTTCTAATACCTCTTCATTTCTAACCTTTTCTATCCTCGTTATCCTCATCATTCGCCTGTAACATCACATTTCGAAGGCTTCTAACCTTTTCTTTTCCGCCATACATACGTATATAAGATTTAAAATGAGTACTTTTTAGTAGGTACCTATATACTCCCAGAAGACTTCAAAAAAGGTCAAACTTTCCCAAACACTTTAGCGAAAAGGAATGCTTTAAATTCAGTTTCAATTTGATCAAATGAATAGGAAAAAATTGTGGAGTTTCTTCTTTATGAGAATTTTAACATTTTGAAATCATTTATATATAATTACCATCGAAAAGTAGATCTTTTAAATTTTAATTATGTTTTGTGTACATCTCCTTTGGACCATTGGTCTCAAAGTTTGACCAATTTGAATTTAGTATTATTTTTGTAAAAAGTAGGTGTCAGTTAGACCTAGATTAGATTACTGTTCGCAAATAGTTAAGGATGTGGGATGTTCTAGTTTTAAGGAAATGGAAAGATTAGCTCAGGATAGAAAGGAGGGGAGATGCGTGTCCAACCAGTCTTAAGACTGACGACCTTATGATGATGAGGTGTCAGTTTCATTTTTTGTACAAATATATTTTTACCATCACTTTCAAATCGTGAGGATCCGAGAAATAGTTGGGATAGATGAGGGGATGAGAATAAGGATTCTTGTCCTTTAATTTGATATATCCTTTACTGCGAGGCCTCAAAAGAAGTGGTAAAATACTGTACGAATCCCTGTAGATAATGTGTTCATGAACCGCTGCAAATACATCATCTCTGACACCAGTTGCTTTTTTGCTAAATATTCCACCATCCGTATTGTCAGCATAGGCAGCCAAGAACAATTGAATATCTGGATGGTCATCTACCTGACTTGTGTACTTTGTCTTTACGAAAGCCATTACCTGCATTAAAATTAAAGATTTAGCGCTAAGATTCCTGAATGTGCTTCCATAATTTGAATGGTAAGTAGAATTAGAAACAAACGGGCCGAATTAGAAAGATAAATACGAGAACTAGTCAATAACAGTAGTCTGCGTTTATAGTGATGTCTGTCAATTTTAACAACCTTTATGGTATTTTTGTAATTAGTAATTACTTTACCTCGCATTCTGGTAGCCAATATACTGGTCCTTCTTTATTTTGAGTAAAGTCATTCACCACTTCGGTAGTAAACACTTTAGGTAATATAAATCCACAAGTTTTGTTGTGAAATTCTTCGGGAGGATCATACAAGTAAGTGCATGCTCCCATCGCTATGTGATCTTGCATATTTTGACCAACCCCTGGTGAATCGACTATCACGTCTATACCAACCTCGTGAAGATGATCAGCAGGTCCCACCCCTGACAATAGCAGCAATTGCGGCGATTGTACAGAACCAGCAGTTAAAATAATTTCCTTATTAGCGTGGACTGTTCTTCTAGTACCGTATTTGTTGAAAACAACCTATTTAAAGAAATAAGAGCATCAGTTATAATCCTACGACCTAAATCATACAAAAGCTAAAGATTCGTATACTGAAAAGACCGTCTGTGTCACTAAACCAACCACGTAGTTAGATCTCAACTTTTTATAAAATATATAGATGATGTAACAACTTTTTTATAATTTATCTATATTATAGTCTTCTTTTTGTAATTTTTTTGTTGATGGGTGTTAACGTAATTGTTAAGAATAACAATTTAGGTACAAAAGTAACTTTTCTAAAGATCAAAAGTGACTACTGGGTAAATAACCACAATTTATACCTTAGGACATTAGTAATTATCAATTATTTGTACTTGGAACTTACACCGTGAGCTTCTTTAGTTTGTTCATTGATTAAAATCTTTTCGACCATTGAATGTAGACTGACGTGTAAATTTGGTCTGCCTCTCGCAGGACGAAGAAAGGCTTTCGCAGTACTACAACGTAATCCTTCCCTTAATGTTCCGTGGGATAATGTAAATCCAGTTTGTGTTTTGCCATTAACGTCTCGCGTTTTATAACCCAAATCTTGTCCTGCTTGCAAAAACCATTGTGCCATTGGAGAATGGTATCTGTATAAATTCCAAAAAAATGATAATAAGCAGAGTCTCACGTCTTTCTCAAAGGAATCGGAGCGCTCAAGTTAAAACTATTTTAATTAATTTACTTCAGGCTTTTTGATTGATTAGTTTTATCATCTTTGAACATGAAAAAATTTTAGAAAATCCTATCTCCTTGCTGATGCTTCATTTATGGAATGGTTACACATTACTATTTAGTCAGCATAAGTAAGTATTAAAACTTAAGAATTACTTTTAAAAAACTGTGGGCTCAACCGGGATTTGAACCCGGGACCTCTCGCACCCAAAGCGAGAATCATACCCCTAGACCATTGAGCCTCAGGTGTAGAAAGGTGTATTTTACAAAAAATTTCCAGAGCGTTCGATTCGAACAATGTAAATACTTATATAATTACCTAAAATGTTCTATCGTGAGATAACCATCGGTTCCGTGATATGGATCATTTCTATATTCTGAAATAGTCATATTTTCTGATTTTTTGAAATACGGTAAAACATCCTTGAAACCCCATCCAGGATTTCCCATCGATTCCCACTGATCGTAATCTCTTTTATTACCCCTTATATATAACATTGCGTTTAAAACACTACTACCACCCAGTACTTTCCCTCTAGGCCAATTGCATCGACCCTCTTTCATAGCTAAGCAGTAGTTTTCTCCAGGTTGACTTTTAAACTGCCAATCGAAGGGTGTAAGTTGGAGAGCAGGAAACAGTAAGGGCATATCCGTAACTAGTAAAAACAAATAAATTACTTTAATGCTAATGAGTTTCATCTTGCTTTACGAACAGGAGCAAGGTAATTTCTCATTAATTTATTACATGTTGGAACATTATTTGAATTTGGTTGATTTCATTTTTGGGATTTCTTACCGCCACGGTAATCACTAACATGGCGGCCTCTCGCAGCCATTCTGCTTCGAAATTTTAAATAAAGAAAATTTAAAACTTAGAAATACTTGAATAGAAATGAAACTTCTTGAGTCTCATGTTCTCTGTCCAATTTACAGCAGTAAAAAGATATTTTTATAAAAATCTTAATAACGACAAGTTAAGCGATTGAAAATCTCTTGCATAGTATGTGGAATGTCATTTGAAAAGTTCACTACCTAACAAGGAATTCAAGAATGTTTGTTTGGAAATTACACCAGTTGCTTTTTAAAAATTCCCGGTACCAATATACATAAAACACCGTAAATGATTATGAAATTAAGGACGTTTTATGTTGGTGGTCAAAAATTTTTAGATCTTATTTTATGTCATCAGACAGTCTGGGCAAATTGATGACCAAACTGAAGAAGCTCCTTCGTAGATTGTTTGGAGTATAATCAAAATGTGCCAAACATGCCATCCTCCAAGCCGAAAATATTAAAATGATTAAAGCAATTATTACCAGAAAAACAAAATAATGTTATTAATATTTCGTATAAATAAAACAAAAATGTTCATTTGTTTCCGAGAGTAATTTCTGGATCAAAATAAAATCAGACTAGTTTAATTTACCTGGCATTTCATCTGCTCCAGCTTCTAACAGTAACACTGTCCAATTGGCATTTTCACTTAGTCTGCTGGCAACTACCGCCCCTGCAGTACCACCCCCGACCACTATAAAATCGTATCTATCGTGAATTCTGGCGTTCGGAATATCAACTACCCTCCCGTTCTTATCTACAATATCCGGTCTTAGATTCATCAAAGCCGAATTAAGAAAAAAGAAAAATCCCAGACTTGGTCCCATAGTCAGCGACACTCTTGTTAAAGAGAACATGTTTAAATTATTTCCTGCAGTAGACATTTTTTTCTCTTTATCCTTTTAATTTTTGAAATTAATAAATTTCTATGCGACACACACGTTAATTACAGCGACTGAAATGGTATAACTTCTACTTGCACTTCGTTTTTACAAGACCAGCATTGAAATGTGATACATGGGAACAATTTCTGATGAGGTAAGGGGTTTTGTAAAGATTAAATATCATCTACATAATGTACGAAGACCTTTTTTAAATAAAGTCGTCGACTTTTGATCCAGTTAAACATAAGTATCAGAAAACATTTAAACAATACGTATATCAAGGATCGTCATAATAAATATTCCCTACAATTATTTATAAATTTATTTAATAGATAGCCTAAACGTATACATATATACATAGTCGTGATTAGTCATTCAGCACAATCCAATTGCATTCTTCTTCACGCATACAGTTTTGCTTATATCACAAGTACAAATTTTGCTATACTACATTTAATCAGTCTATATTTATACATCTATATTTACAGTTCTTCATTTTTGTTTTCTTTCAGAATAAATAATTTTCCTCTTAAAATTATCTGTGTAAAAATCAATAAATATTAGGTTCTTCATAATTAAACTCGTGGGTCATCTTCCTGGCTTCTGGGTTCCGTCGTGGTCCGAGTTGACTTCTCCTCAATGTTTCGCCGGCTGCTATTGTCAGCGTCTTCAGTGGTCTATTGTTGTGAGAGCTGATTGAAGATGATTCCGACTGTAGGAAATTAACCCTGACCATTGCAGAATTCAGGAACCAGAAAGAAGAAGTTGGACTTTGGCCATTATAGCTGACGAAATATCTTAAATTCCTGAACCCTTTCTTCGACGCCTCCTCGACGAATGAATCGAATTCAACCAAAACTCCTTTATCAAATCCGCTCCCTTTTCTCCGACCATAATTACTGGTGCATTTGTATTTCCACTTACCATAGTTGGCATAATTGACGCATCTATGACTCTTAATCCTTTTATACCATAAACTCTCAACTGAGGATCCACAACGGCTTCTTCATCCCAGTAAGGACCCATTTTACAAGTCCCGATAGGATGGTAAATGGTAACTGAATAATGTCTTATCATACATTCCCAATACGCATCTGAATACATTTCGTGGTGCATGCATTGAGGAAACACAACCATTTGGCTTCCGTATTTTTTAAAGGCAGGTGTGGTACTTAAGGCCACTCCTATTTTCACCCCTTCTATGAGGGTCTTCATATCGAAATCGTCAGAAAAGTAATTAGGATAAATTAATGGATAGTCGAGTGGATTTCTGCTGCGAAGTTTAATAACTCCTCTACTTCTTGGTCTGAGAAGAACAGGGATGACACTCCAAACATCCTTGCTATTGATTGGGTCGAATATAACCTTGTAGAAAGCTTCCTTGAGTCCATGAGCTTTCTTTAATTGAGCTCCTCCATCGGAATTAGTCGATCCAGAGATGAAATGAAATTCTATGTCAGGAAAGTCATCAGAGGCATTCGCATATTTGGTGTTGACAAAAGCAAGTCCTTCCACTCCTCCCATAATAGTCAATGGACCTCCTCCAAGTATCGCATAATCCATAACAGAGCTGACTGAATATATTCTCGAAAGGGTGATCGACACCGGTTGGTTGCACATAAACGTGAGACCACCAAGACCTATGTGATCTTGAAGGTTGTGACCGACTCGTAGATTTTGAATTAGTGGAATTTTAAGATTGATGAGATCCTCTTTTGGGCCGACTCCAGATAGCATTAGAATTTGTGGAGAGTTCACGGCTCCTGCTGATAGGATGACTTCTTTATTTGCCCTTATTCTGTGAACCATCCTGTCCCTGATAAATTCCACACCAAAGGCCACCTTTGTTGTTGGATCTATAAGCACTCTTGTGACATGGGCATTCATGGCAATATGAAGATTTTTCCGTAACCTGAACAAAAAGATTTAATAACATACCGCGAAGAATAATATTACTTATGTACGTATTATCAAGTTTTCTTTTCTTGATAAAAGTCATAATAGAGTAGAAAAATAAGCACCTGACAGGTCTTAAGAAGGCTTTGGACGTTGAACATCTGGATCCTCTCCTGATGGTTCCTTGAGCAACCATGAATCCTGTCTGATATTCACCGTTAATATCCCGGTTCATGTAACCCATTTGTTTGCCACCTTCTATGAAACTTTTTGCCAGTGGTGTATGATAAGGTGCTTCAGATACTGTGAGGTATCCACCTTCACCGTGGTAAAGTGTGCGAGCGAGATACGGATTCTGATTATCTTCGGATTTTTTGAAGTAGTAAAGAGCATCTCTGGAGCCCCAACCCGGATTTCCCATACCTTCCCAAATGTCGTAATCTTTCTTGTTTCCTCTAACATACAACATGTAATTGAGAACCGATGATCCGCCCATTACTTTGCCTCTAGGCCAATTACATCTCTCGCCTTGCATGGCTAGATAAATGTTAAACATTTTGTTAGTTATTTCCAAGCAATATATATGTATAAAATAATTCGAAGTGGTCTGTATTCTGTCGAGACTGCCAGACGCGGATCGCGATTTCGATCTTTTTGGGTCTCATCAGCAGCCCGACAGAACACAGACCAACTTTTACCTGCTGTCTTAACAGTGCGTATTAGAAAATACCACAAATGGCGCGGTAAACGCCATCTGTAGTAGTAATATATATGTAATACGTTATGTGAAAATTAAGTACTAACCCAGACATGCGTCCTTTTGTGGTTCCGTTTTGTATTTCCAGTCAAGCTGGGATAATTGTAAATAGGCGGCCATGAGAGGTACGTCTGATATTTCCGTTTCATCGCCACCTGCTTCTAGTAGGAGAACGTTCCAGTTTTCGATTTCGCTAAGCCTGCTTGCTACTACCGCCCCTATTAAAACAACAAATTAACATAAAAATAGTTATATGGTTAAATCCATAACATAATGGTGAAAATTGGTAAAGAATTAAAGTAGATTCTACTGTTACATGATTGAAATTGATAACGAATACATAAAATGGTACATTTATTGTAGATTTCTACAAATGTTGGAATTTCCAAACAGCTTTTCTTCTATTTTTTATAAAAAGTAATGAGAAGATGTTTTAACAATATAATTCACATATTATGTAATTATTGTTCGTACCTGCTGATCCTGCTCCTACAACTATAAAGTCATATGATTCCAACAATTCATCTGTTTCCGTGTTTATCGGTCTCGCTTCTGGATCTATCAATTCGTATTGGTAGTAGGCTATGGCAGTTAACAAAAGAGGAATAAAAACCGCCAAATTTGACGCTGCAGTAGCTCCTAAACCCAGGCCTAGGCCCTGCAGGGGCGCCATTAGTGTACTCATTGCTGTAAAAACAAATAATAATTGAATTGGGAATACGGTCTCGACTCCATGTCTTCATAAGATACCTCATAAAGTCTATAATGTTAGATAAAAACGAAAAAATAGAAAACTCGGATATCGCCTTCGAATATTTTTTATAAAATAAAATGAACTGAAAGGTTGAATGTTAATTAACTCCATGTAATTTTGCAGTCTATTCAAGTAAAGTAAAAGGTCTACTCGATCTTCACCAGCTTGTATTATTTCTAGTGAAAAAACTAATTATTAAAATTATTACTATTATAGTTACTATATTTTGAAATGATCTTCGATAAACATATTTAAACAATATCTTCATCAAGGATCGTCATAATAAATATTCCCTACAATTATTTATAAATTTATTTAATAGATAGCCTAAACGTATACATATATACATAGTCGTGATTAGTCATTCAGCACAATCCAATTGCATTCTTCTTCACGCATACAGTTTTGCTTATATCACAAGTACAAATTTTGCTATACTACATTTAATCAGTCTATATTTATACATCTATATTTACAGTTCTTCATTTTTGTTTTCTTTCAGAATAAATAATTTTCCTCTTAAAATTATCTGTGTAAAAATCAATAAATATTAGGTTCTTCATAATTAAACTCGTGGGTCATCTTCCTGGCTTCTGGGTTCCGTCGTGGTCCGAGTTGACTTCTCCTCAATGTTTCGCCGGCTGCTATTGTCAGCGTCTTCAGTGGTCTATTGTTGTGAGAGCTGATTGAAGATGATTCCGACTGTAGGAAATTAACCCTGACCATTGCAGAATTCAGGAACCAGAAAGAAGAAGTTGGACTTTGGCCATTATAGCTGACGAAATATCTTAAATTCCTGAACCCTTTCTTCGACGCCTCCTCGACGAATGAATCGAATTCAACCAAAACTCCTTTATCAAATCCGCTCCCTTTTCTCCGACCATAATTACTGGTGCATTTGTATTTCCACTTACCATAGTTGGCATAATTGACGCATCTATGACTCTTAATCCTTTTATACCATAAACTCTCAACTGAGGATCCACAACGGCTTCTTCATCCCAGTAAGGACCCATTTTACAAGTCCCGATAGGATGGTAAATGGTAACTGAATAATGTCTTATCATACATTCCCAATACGCATCTGAATACATTTCGTGGTGCATGCATTGAGGAAACACAACCATTTGGCTTCCGTATTTTTTAAAGGCAGGTGTGGTACTTAAGGCCACTCCTATTTTCACCCCTTCTATGAGGGTCTTCATATCGAAATCGTCAGAAAAGTAATTAGGATAAATTAATGGATAGTCGAGTGGATTTCTGCTGCGAAGTTTAATAACTCCTCTACTTCTTGGTCTGAGAAGAACAGGGATGACACTCCAAACATCCTTGCTATTGATTGGGTCGAATATAACCTTGTAGAAAGCTTCCTTGAGTCCATGAGCTTTCTTTAATTNCAGTGACTAACCAAGTGTCGTGATATCAAATAATAAATAATAATTAGTACCCCTTTTTTTACACCTCCACAAACGAAAAATCTAATTAAAATTTAATACACGTGCTCACTTATCACTTTCTAATAGAGCAGACGTCGTCGACGTCGTCGTATGACGGTGGATTTCCGTTTTGATTTTGGTCTACGTGATGTATTGATCGAAGAATATATGGTAAATGAGAAATAATGTAACGATATTCCTTTCTTGTCGTTTAATGAACGTGTTATTACACAGGGGCAGAAAAAGGCAAGATCGAAGTCAATTTGACATAAGTCGTTCTTGCTCAAGTGGCGTCAATGCAGTAGTTGCATTATTCTTGCGTTTTTCTTGCACAGGTGTTACTTATTGTTACATACTGATCGAACTTATTGTCAGTCACTCGGAGAATGATACATACGTGTCTGAAACTAATTTCTTATTTCCTTTTTAGCAGTTTCTAGAGGGTTCTAAAACTATTCGCTAGTAGATAAATAATAGAAATCAATTTATGGTGTCTGTGTACATCTGATGGTACCAGCAAAAAGATTGGCTTTATGTCTGTAGCCAAAAAAATAAAAAAAGGACAAAAAACATTAATAGATTTTGAGAGTTTTGGTTTGAAGTTTTAGTTACATTTTTGCCTAGAATTTTGACGATTATAACATACACATATCTACTTTTGTAAAATAAGATATTATGTATAATACCAGCTACAATCAGCTCGCTTCTCTGAGCATAACTCTTTTCAATACTTTAGAGATTGAATTTTTTAAAGTGTCGTAAGAGCTGTTTGAGTAATTATATCAAAGACCTTTAAGACTAAGGTTCAAGTAAATCTGGCCACAAACAAAAATGCTCCAACTGAGGTTTTCCACCTATTTTTACCTCCTTAGGAGTTGAATTTCGAAATATCCTTTCTTATTGCTTGTACATGTTGAACCTTTTTGCCGAATTCGCATGTTGGCCGAAACAAATAGGTACTCAGTTCGTAATATGATCAGTTTGCAATATCATCATAATAGGGTCGTCAGTCTTAAGACTAGTTGGACACGTTGCTCTACTCCTTCCTATCCTGAGCTAATCTTCTCATTTCCCTAAAACTAGAACAACCCACATCCTTAACTACTTGCGAACAGTAATCCAATAGGTCAACCTCTACCCCTCCTAACTCCCGTTTCTGCCTCTAATATGTCTTTGACTAGACCTTCATGCTTAAGAAGGTGTTCTACCAACCTATCTTGCCTATTTCTTATTGACTTCCATAGGGTCCTCTATTATCATATTTTTTCTAATACCTCTTCATTTCTAACCTTCTCTATCCACGGTATCCTCATCATTCTCCGGTAACACCACATTTCAAACGCTTCTAACCTTTTCTTTTCCGTCGCGCAGGTACAGCTAATGGCGCTTTCGAGAAAATGATAAATTGTAAAATTAGCGAAATGCTGCTAAGGTATATCCGGAATTTGAGCAACTCTGAATTGCTGAATCTGTTCTCGAAATGTCTAAATCACCTAAAATAGATTCCAAGATGGAACATGTTTTCGGTTACTACTCATTTGACTTTGATCATATATTGTAAACTGAGTATTCGGCATATGGATCTAATATATACATCATAAAGAATACCTGTGCAAACTTTCAGCTGTCTAGATCGAAGGGTTAGTGAGTTTCATTTTTTTTTTATATTTCGAATTTTGAAGATTCATTTGAATCCAGAATTGTATTTTGACTGATGTAGATAGACCTTTATAACCGACTTCCTTATATCATGCAACAAACGTATTTGGCTTTTAGGTGTTACTTGCCCTCCCCTGATTCGCTACCCTAAAATGAAAAACGGAATTCCACATGAAATCACCAATTGTTTTCATTATTCTGAAATGTTTTGAATTTGATTGGTTTGCTTTTAAAAGGGAAATCAATTGATGGCCTTGAGTATGGCCTTCACTTTGACTTTCAAGGTTAAGTTCAAATCATTTTGTTTTTAATGAGAGTATATATTCTGACGTCAGCGATGAAAAATATTCTAACCTCAGTAGGTAATGAAAAAAGCGGGAAATTTTGATTATCAGAAATAGGTATTGAAGCTGGTTTACCTTTAACTTTTTCATATTCTAAATGACGTAGAGTCAAAACCTAATCAGAAAAGCAAGACTCATTTTATACTCCGACAGAATAAACTAATTTTTATTTCTCCTAAGATGTATTTCAGTGCATATATGATGTAGTTGATTTTTCCCGTGTAACGTAGAAGTAATTCTAGTAATTCCTTTTAAGTACATATCCATCACATATGTATGCGCAAGTATCACTTGCTTTACGCTGTACATGATCTTTGCTTTCTTTACTTTCCCTTCCAATAACGCCAGAAAGTTTGCAGAAAAGATTATAGACTTTAGAGACGATAATAGAAGCATCATTCTATTTGAAAGACATATGTTGACTTTCATTTAAAGACATATAAACACAAAAAATGAAAATATGTAAGGCAACCAAACAACTACTTATTTCAGGTAGTCCAAATGAAAGTTATTATGCTCTTGTATTTTTTTCTAAATTATTTACGAACACAACACCATATTTACTTTTCTAAATGCCTTCTTCATTATGTCTAATAGATAATTTAATTAATTTTTAATGCATTTGCTAACTTATAATCTTTTTTGCAGACTTTTAAAAAGTTTTAGACAATATTTTTAAGTACATAAAAAAAATATTGTAACAAATAATGATCATTGTAGTAATTATTTCTACTATTTCTAGTTGTGAAGAAACACCACTGTATCACACATTCGTCAGTGTTTTTTTTTTTGAAAGAATGTATCTCACTCAAATGTCTTGTTTTTATGAGTTTATTAATATTTTTCAAATAAATGAAATTCGAGCAAAAACACATTTTAATTCGTCTCTGTAAAATTGAAGAGGGGTCCGAAATTTTTAAAGGAAAATGGGTTTCAATTTAATATAATAAAACTTTGTAAAAATGTCCTTTGAATCATCTTAATCCAAGTCCCAAGTGGCCACAAGCGCCAAACATTTGAAAAAATGTTCTTTGAATCATTCTGATTCTAGTCCCAAGTAACCACAAGTCCTAGACATGTGAAAAAGTATTCTTTGAATCATTCTAATCCAAGTCTCAAACATCTGAGTAAATTTTGTTTGAATTACACTTATCCAAGTCTCAGTGGCCACAGGTCTCAAACATCTGAGAAAATATGCTTTGAATCATCCTGATCCGAATCCTAAGTGGCCACAAGTCCCAATACATCCTGAGTTTTTGACTTACCGCCGTTCAAAGGCACCTAATCTATCTATCATTCTAGTGGAAGTTTTTGTGAGATGGGGAAAATTATTGATGTAGCTTACACATTTAAACCAGCGAATTTGATGGGAGCTATGACTGTTTCTTGAATTATTTGAATATCGTGCATCTACCTCAGAGATGATATCCATCAAAAAATCCGAATTTCACCCCTTTGTTTATTTTACTTTAGGGATAGAAAGCGTCCGCTAGGTGTCTTTTTATTAGATTTGTGTAATTGCTAATTGTTGTGTAATTAATTATAACATTCTGTCATTTTTACCATCAAAAACTGCGGGGTCTCTGCCATATAATCCAAACAATCAATACGTCATGAAAAAATAATTGCTGATGCTGATAGTGACGCCTTTAAAACACAATGGCAAATCGATACGAAACAATTGCCTTAACCCTAAAATTATCTGCATAATAAATTTGTAGGCATATGTATGCACCGTATACATATATAAAATCAAAGGTCTCGGCATTCTCAGGCAATAAAAAACAGTGCGGGACGATCGGTCAAACGGCTGATGCATGCGCGACTAAAACGTGCGTCATATGGATATGCATGTATTTTCATTGAATTTCTGCGCGAAATGTTCAAGTTCATAACGTCATACTTATATTATATTATTTCGATCCTCAACTTAGGTAATACTGCAAGATGTATGTAGAAAAATTCACGGTTTAGCTACTTTAAATCATTAATTTATTAAATATGATATCACTGGTCTGCAAAAACATTTTGTTTTTCTCTCATTGTTTTCATGCATGATAACATTATATTTGGTGCTCTAAACACGGAATTTAACATGCAAATAAATATAGCACATAGATTTTAAATATAATGCCTATTTAATTAAAAAACTAACAACAATTAAAAGAAAGTAAAAAAGACTACGGTCTAAGTTTTACAGAGAAAAATGCTAATTTTATAGTCGTAAGTGATAGAAATATCAGTATATTTATCTCATTATGCTAGTATAATTCAAGTTATTTTGTAGTTTTTGTTCTTTTCATCGTTTCCATCGAAGTTTTTCAGCGAATCGACCAACAAAAATCAGCAAGCATTGTTTATGACCAATTTCCATTGTAGCGTCTTTCAATATACATAATATCCTGATGAAACCTTTAATTATGCTCATCTGATACGTTACCGAGATTTTCCGGAAAGAAATCTAAATGCAAGTCCAAAAAAATGAATTTTGAGTGACATATTGCATCCTGAAGCTTTATAAGCAGAAAGTAGCTCTCGATTGATTTGTCGGTAGTTGTTAGCTTTTGTATTACCAAGAAAATTATGACACACGAAAGCCACTCAAGCTTTTTTTCGAATTGAAAATTGCGAACCTACAAAAATCTCTTCTTTCAATTTTGCGTCACTGATTCCAGGAAATTTTATTTTGAGATATTGAAATCCTTGTTCATAGCTTTCACAGTTTTTCACGAGTCCCAACTTTATATGTAGTGGTGGTAGAAAAATTTTGTCACTTGACACTAGTCTGTAGAATTCTTACAAGTACGCGGCATTTTATAAACTAAAATTGAATGGAATTTATTTAAAAAAAACATTTAAGTTTCTATTTTATTTTTATTATTTCTGTTCATAAAAAAAATAATAAACTACATATAAAGCACTTAAAAGTATATATATTTAATATAAATTTTGTGCAAAACTTACTAAAGAATTTGATATAGAACGTAAACAATTAAAAGACAAGTTTTAAACTAATTGTTGTAAAGTCACAGTGAATACTAAGCAGGCGTATATGTACCACCATAGAAATCACTATCGGCACTTTCCTTATTTCTCTTACAACTAGCAAAAACCTATTTCATATGTATATACATTGTTTAAATGTTAACGCATAAAACGAATTAAAAAAAAAAACTAAATTTATGATATTTTAGAAAAAAATTCATAACGAAAAATCTAGACGTGATAAAAAAAATTGGTCATCGGGAACAGATTCAGCGCATCAAAATCTTGATGATGATGAATATTTATGACAAAATTTTTTGGAGGAGGATTTTGTTGCAGACCAGTGTATTTATCGCGATCTAAATGGGCTCGTTTGTAATGCTATGTTTTTGATTCTATTTTAGATGCCTTAAATATTAAAATAGTAGGTGCAATTTTCATACAATTTTCGTAAATTTAAGTTTTCTTTTGGTTGCCATTAATTTAAAAATAAATACCTACCAAGTTTTTAATTGTACGACGTCTCACTGGGATTTTCTCTATAAAATGATCACTTTAATTGCACTCTGATAACTAATTTCACTTGCACTTCTGCAATCTTTAAATATTACGCGATTTCCCGTTTCCGGGCTTTTTAAATATTCATAGAATCACTTCCGCACCAGGAAAATTACTTTCAGTTAACATGAAAAATCTTTTACGTAAAGGATTATTATAATTATCCTTATAGACGTAATATTAGATGTCACTTCTTCAGCGTCTGACTTTCTGTGACTTATTTTCTCGTTCGCTGGCCGATAAGAATCTTCTGGATGGACTGACCGCGGCCTCCGAAGTTCAAGAACAACAACGATTTCCTAATCCTTCTCATTATAATTAGTCACCTGTGTATGTAGAGGAACGTACGGTGCAATGCGACGGTGGCCAAGTAGCGGCCACTTTCTTGAGCGCCGCTCCCTTATCATAACGACACGAATGTATGTTAACGGGTCCCCGTTTTTACAGCAGACCAAATCCAATCCTATCGTGCTTTCTAGCAAAAGACACCGTTAAAAATCAAGTGTCTTTCAATGGCAACGAAAGTAGTACATCGTTGGCGTTCCGACGGAATTTAAAGAACCACTTCAACGATTTATTATTATTGTGCCTACAAAACAATCGATTGTCTGTGATAAATTTTATTGCCTCAGACAATTTAAGCAGTAAATGACAAAAAACACTACGGGGGCATCAATGTCATGATTTTACTTCTTTCCCGCCTTCATTCCGTTCATCTCATCTCTATATCCCTTACGATCCCTGTAAGGAGGCTGAAGCAGGTCTTCATCTCTACCCTCCAGCCTTGCACCACAGTGTAAATCGAGAGATTATTGGTTAACTGCGATAAATTTTATTATCTCAGACAATTTATCCAGTAAATGGCAAAAAACACTTTTGGGAGGTCATCAGAGTCCTAGTCTTACTTCTTTTCTGCCTTCATTCCATTCATCCCATCTACATCTCCCCTACGATCCCTGTAAGGAAGCTGAAGAAGGTCTTTCTATCTACCCTCCAGCCTTGCACCACAGTGTAAATCGAGAGATTATTGGTTAACTGCGATAAATTTTATCATCTCAGACAATTTATCCAGTAAATGGCAAAAAACACTTTGAGGAGTCATCAATGTCATGATTTTACTTCTTTTCGGCCTTCATTTTGTCCATCTCGTTTTTATCTCCTCTAACTACCACACCTTGCCATGATTCCTGTAAAGAGGCCGAAAAAGACCTTTCTCTCTACCTTCAAGTCTTGCAGTACTGTGGAGATCGGACGTTATGGGTTAACTGCAATAAATGACTAAGAAACACCTTGGACGACCATCAAAGTTATGATTTTACTTCTTGTCTGCCTTCATTTCGTCCGTCTCACCTGTACTTCCCCAAACACCACCACCACCCACACATTTCCGTGATTCCTTTAAAGAAGACTGAAGAGCGCCCTATCCTGCTGCATTGCACTACAGTGTAGATTGGAACGTTATTAGTTAACTGCGACAATTTATGCAATAAATGACTAAAAAACACTTTGGGAGCCCATCAAAGTTATGATTTTGAGACATATTTTATCACCAGCTCTATTCAAAGAGAGTCTATCACAAAAATAAACATAATTAATTCACAATATTCTTGGGATTCTTGAGCATTTTTCGACTGTTAGTAGCTCAATTCCGTTGGGTTTAACCTGCCAAAATTGTTGCCAAAATTCAATTTTATTTTTTACGATTAGTTTACTTCAACATAAAAACAAGAAATCTTGGTCACACTAAATATGCACTTGCATAGTTGTTTAATTGGATAATTAATTATTTGAATTTGATTAATCTTTTGCGGATTTTCTAACGGGGGAGATAGTTGCCTTCTGTCAACTTTGGCAATATTCTTGGTTGCTTTTGAAGGTCTTCGTACTACGGAATCCTCAGTATGCAATTCCTACTCGAGTTTAATGATTAGTTTTTTTTTGTAGTACTTATTAATAATTAATAAGACGTAGGTTCGCAGACTCTTTCTAATTGTCTAAGATCAATCATATCGCGTGAGAAAAAATGTCGCGATTAACGTTTGTATTTGACATAAATACCTGACGGTTCAACAATTAATTGAGACCGTGCACATGGAACGTTGCACGTAAGCCGCAGTCTGTGAATGAAAAGTGAGGTAATTTTCGGCGAACGTGGCCTAAAGAAAGTCGAAAGTGTGATATAACAGTAAAACCTGGCGAAGAATCCTTCTTCTTATTGAAATAATTAATGAGGTCGTAATGTATACTTGTGTGTACAAGGTCTGTTCAAAAAGTATCGCGAATTTTGTGTTTCTTCACAAATTATTTATTTATTCATGAATATCTATTTTGTCATCTTCAAAGTAATTCCCACCTTCTAATCCTCGAAGCACTTGAAAAAATCATTTTTTGTGATCTTGTTCAAATCCTCCTTCGATGCCGTCTTCATCTCCTCAATCGTAGCGTAGCGTCGTCCTTTCATGGGCCTCTTTAGTTTGAGGAGCAAGAAAAGGCCACAGGGGGGCTGATCTGAGGAATACGATGACTGCGGCATTATTAGTGTGTTGTTTTTGGCCAAAAATTCGCCCACAAGCAACAATGTGTGAGCAGGGACGTTATCATGGTGCAAAAGCCAATTTTTGTTCTTCTACAATTCCGGGTGTTTCTGGCGGATTGCTTCGCACAAATTGGGCATAACTTGGAAGTAATATTCCTTATTGGCCGTTCTACCCTGTGGCAAGAACTCGTGATGCATCACTCCCCAGTAATCGGAGAAAATCGTAAGCAAAATCTTCACATTCGACCTAACTTGGCGCGCTTTTTTCGATCTTGGCTCGTGCGGCAGCTTCCATTTGGACGATAGAACTTCAGTTTCCACGTCATAACCATAAACCCATGATTCGTCACCAGTTGTGACCCTCTGGAGTAAATTTGGGTCGTCGCGGACAGAGTCCAACAGCTCCTTAGCTGTTGAGCAATTTTGGTACGTATTTCGAAGCAACCCTTTTCATGCTCAAATCATTGGTAAAAATCGAATGGCAGGAGCCAATCGATATGTTTAGGTTCTCAACAGTTTCTCTAACGGTGATTCGACAATTGGCTGATACTATTTTCTTCACTTCATCAATGTTTTCGTCTGTTGTTGACATGCTTGGGCGTCCGGCACGCTCTTCGTCGTTCACATCTTCTTTGCCCTCTGAGAACATTTTGTACCACCGATAAATGTTGCTTGGGTCCAAGGTAGCTTCACCATATGCCACAGTCAATATTCGTAATGCGTCGGCACACTTAATTTTGTTTTTCACCCAAAATTTGATGCAAATTCTTTGATCCATTTTTTGGAATAGGTAAAAATCAAAGACGAGCCAAAACAAGTGCAAGCAAAGCACATGTGAAAAAATAATTGAACATTCAGCATGATCGAACTTGTCGGTATAAGTGAGAGACATGAGTACCAACATACCGTCACAAAAAAATAGAAAATCGAATATACTTAGTTCCTGAACTACAACCCTATGACAAACACTATGAAATACAACAATTAGAAGCAAACATCTGGTACATGTTATTCCATTAAAGCTACCCATTTTATTATATTTAATTAACACCTCAGTAGTAATTAAGTACCATATAAATACCGAGATCTCGGAATGTACACGTTAGGGGAGCTATGTCATGCATCTAAAGTTCAGTATTTAAAAGTTTTACTGGAGTTGATATTTTTCTATATTGATTAATGATTTTATCTGTTCCAAACTTGCTAATTTTTTCATTCTTTTGTTACAGGAGGATGTTGTGGTTCGACGAAACGGGTAACGGTGGTAGGTGGCTGGGCATGGGCGTGGTGGCTGGTTACAGATGTCCAGCGGTTATCCTTGGAAGTTATGACTTTGAACCCTCAATGCGAAAGTGTGGAAACTGCACAAGGTGTTCCGTTAACTGTAACAGGTAATTGGATTTTGTCTAAACCTATTTAAATAAGCAGTAAATCGACCAAAATTCCACAAAACTTTCGGTTATTCAAGACTCGTTTCGATGCTTAAAAGACCATGTTCAGTTAGAGACTCAAATGAGGATGTATTATTTAATTAATTNATTCTCCGGTAACACCACATTTCAAACGCTTCTAACCTTTTCTTTTCCGTCGCGCAGGTACAGCTAATGGCGCTTTCGAGAAAATGATAAATTGTAAAATTAGCGAAATGCTGCTAAGGTATATCCGGAATTTGAGCAACTCTGAATTGCTGAATCTGTTCTCGAAATGTCTAAATCACCTAAAATAGATTCCAAGATGGAACATGTTTTCGGTTACTACTCATTTGACTTTGATCATATATTGTAAACTGAGTATTCGGCATATGGATCTAATATATACATCATAAAGAATACCTGTGCAAACTTTCAGCTGTCTAGATCGAAGGGTTAGTGAGTTTCATTTTTTTTTTATATTTCGAATTTTGAAGATTCATTTGAATCCAGATTTGTATTTTGACTGATGTAGATAGACGTTTATAACCGACTTCCTTATATCATGCAACAAACGTATTTGGCTTTTAGGTGTTACTTGCCCTCCCCTGATTCGCTACCCTAAAATGAAAAACGGAATTCCACATGAAATCACCAATTGTTTTCATTATTCTGAAATGTTTTGAATTTGATTGGTTTGCTTTTAAAAGGGAAATCAATTGATGGCCTTGAGTATGGCCTTCACTTTGACTTTCAAGGTTAAGTTCAAATCATTTTGTTTTTAATGAGAGTATATATTCTGACGTCAGCGATGAAAAATATTCTAACCTCAGTAGGTAATGAAAAAAGCGGGAAATTTTGATTATCAGAAATAGGTATTGAAGCTGGTTTACCTTTAACTTTTTCATATTCTAAATGACGTAGAGTCAAAACCTAATCAGAAAAGCAAGACTCATTTTATACTCCGACAGAATAAACTAATTTTTATTTCTCCTAAGATGTATTTCAGTGCATATATGATGTAGTTGATTTTTCCCGTGTAACGTAGAAGTAATTCTAGTAATTCCTTTTAAGTACATATCCATCACATATGTATGCGCAAGTATCACTTGCTTTACGCTGTACATGATCTTTGCTTTCTTTACTTTCCCTTCCAATAACGCCAGAAAGTTTGCAGAAAAGATTATAGACTTTAGAGACGATAATAGAAGCATCATTCTATTTGAAAGACATATGTTGACTTTCATTTAAAGACATATAAACACAAAAAATGAAAATATGTAAGGCAACCAAACAACTACTTATTTCAGGTAGTCCAAATGAAAGTTATTATGCTCTTGTATTTTTTTCTAAATTATTTACGAACACAACACCATATTTACTTTTCTAAATGCCTTCTTCATTATGTCTAATAGATAATTTAATTAATTTTTAATGCATTTGCTAACTTATAATCTTTTTTGCAGACTTTTAAAAAGTTTTAGACAATATTTTTAAGTACATAAAAAAAATATTGTAACAAATAATGATCATTGTAGTAATTATTTCTACTATTTCTAGTTGTGAAGAAACACCAACACATATCTACTTT
>NW_020438891.1:142653-183095 GCF_000699045.2 Agrilus planipennis
CAATAGAAATACCTATAGGGAGTTATGAAGTAAAAGATATAAACGACTATATACAGGGCCAGTTGAAATTAATGAAAGAAAATGATACAGTATTGCGAATTCATGCAAATAACAACACGCTAAAATGTGAAATAAAGTGTACAAAAGATATTGATTTTTCAAAAGACGATTCAATCGGGCAATTGTTGGGATTTAATAAAAAAATTCTAATAAAGGATAGACATCATATTTCTGATTTTCCAATCAATATTATACCAGTAAATATAATTCGTGTTGAATGTAATCTTGTTACAAATGCCTATTATTATAGAAACCATTGCATATTGTAATTTTTAATTTTTCTAATGGTAAATTTAAAAACAATTTTTGATTGGGCTAATGCAAATGCAAGCTCAAGAAGTGTTGTGGAAGTCGAAAAACTTTTGAAAGCTGGCCACATAATAAAATGTGGAAAAAATGATGATAAAACAAGTGATACCGCTTGATACTTCCACTTCAACATCTCGCATTGATGGCGTTAAAGGTACTACTTCTGCTTGAACATGCCATAAATTTTCACCGTTTGATGAGTTATGATATAATTCTTCTGATACTAAATCTTTTTCCTGCTTCTCCATTAATTCTTCAATTTTTTTACGTCGATTAATTTTTCGAGTTTCGTGTCTATTATCTATTTTGACATTAGGTAAGTTATTAGACGGGACAGCATTCCTTTTCAGTTTTCTGCGTTTTACTGCAACATCTTTAAAAATTAACGCATAAATTTTAGCATCATATTGGAGTTATAAAGTGAGGTTAAGTATAGAAATACAACGTTTATGATTACTACTTACCCGGAAAAATGTAGTCATCTTTTTTAAAATGAAGTGAGCAAACTCTTGTACATGAACTGACATTTTTAATTTTTAAAACTCTTTTCCAAGCTTTAATTTGATCGATTTTCTCAAGATTACCAAATACATTTGTGATAGTTACGACCCGTTGCACCGTAGGAAAACTATGAAATATAATATATACGTCCTTATCTAATCGACTTGTACAACCTTTTACAGCACAAACGGTTCTTCTCTTTGATATTGCACGAAATGGAAATTTGGCTAGTTCCATATAATATATAAAATATTAATAATCCCCATTTGCAAAATAACACAGTACACAATAGCTGTTTATTACAATGCAATGTTTGGGCAGTTAAAATTTCTGCCACCAGGTGCCGTATCGTTTTCGTTTCGGAATTTCAAATTCTTTTCTAAACAGTGTGTTGGAGATCATAGAGATTTGTCTGTGTGTAATTTGGTGCAACTTAAAAGATAGGATGGGTTTCGATTGTCTTCAATTACTGTGTTAACTTAGTTCAGCTCGAGAGAGTTCAATATAAAGGTATAAGAATAGCCATAGGATATCGTAAATCCACTCCAACCAACATCTTGCTAGCTGAAGCTAAGGAAGTACCCTTGAGTATTAGATTTAAGTACTTATGCAAGAACTTTCTGACTAGAGTCAGTTCAAATGAACAACATCCTTTGAACGAAGTTATGGAGGATTAGGTGAATATTAGGGAACGCCGAGTTAGAGTTTTTCGAGCAGATAAACCGCCTGTACTAGGTTGTTTTGAGGAAATGGAGCCTACCAGTGATAAGCGTCCGGAGTATTGTAAGTATTCTTTCTCATCGATATTTTACAAAACGGACGTTCTTATTCTTGAAATGAGTAAAAACGACAATAAATATATGGATTGGTTTAATAGAATGTGTTGTAAATTGTCAAGTACCTCGCTTTCTATTTCATCGTCTCTCTCTACATCTTATCTATTTGTCCTTGTTTTCTCCTTTATTCATGACTTTTCTGTACTTTAGACTACTATTCGCCTATCTTTCCTTTTCCGGTTACTAATACTTTTGTGCTGTCTTTCTCTATCTCACCACCTTTTCACTCTTAAGTAGCGTGCCATCAGCACCATCAAAAGAGTACGAAGGTTGCTGTCAAGCCGCATGTTTCGTTCGTTCACCGTTTTATTCACCGTTCTTGTTTCACTTGTGTACGCCGATTGAAGGCATTGTATATATTGTATATGGTTCAATAGATATTACATAATTTACAGTGTTTTTCAATCAACAACAAAAACCTACAACCCTTTAATTAGGATTGTTAGGAAGTTTCATGGGATCATCACGCCGCCGACCCAGTTCACCAAATCGTATGCAACTTTTTTTGTTTGTCCTTTCCCTACGTATGTTTTTTGAGTTTAAATTTTCCTTATTGGTTGGGTCGTATTAAAACGTACTTTTTTACTTTCTGTTTTGTTCTAGGTGTCGCACAATGCAAAATAATGAAAGCTGATGAACTTCTACACACAGCTTCGGAACAATTTTTGGGGAAGTCCGTTAAAGAAATTAAGTCGACCATTTTACAAACGCTAGAGGGGCATCTCAGAGCCATCTTAGGTGAGTTTTCAATTTTTTAACTTAATTATGTTGTCCGTAACTATTTTCTCATCTTGATTGATTCCTTTCTATGTTATGTTAATAACCTGAAAGGTTTTAAACGAAAATTAACTTCTGAAGGAGCCAGAAGGTGGGTGAAACACATGTTTAGTTGAAAATAAATTTGTGTAAACTGTTCCTAGTTTTTTGAATTTCCATTATTTCTTGCGAGTTCTTCCGCCAAGACAGAACTGCAGAGCAACTAGAATCAAATTACTTAGGAAAGTGATGCGTGTTAAGCGGCTGTTGCTTATATTATGATGAGGAAGAAGTAGAAACTTCCTCTATTGCACATGCGCACTATATTCCTTATTCCCTCTTTAAAACTTTAAATATTTGATATTAAACAGGAATGTCGTGATAATTTTTATTGGAAACTAGCTTTTCCTCGCGGCTTCGCTCGCAGAAATTAATATTGTTTCTCCATAAAACCAAACTCCCAATTCACCCCTACAAAGATTTAATTTTATGTAATGTCGCCATTTTAGATTTCAAATACAAACGTAGCAACAACATTTCATCCTTAAAGGTTGATTTTTAAAAATTGTCAAAAAACGTATTTGCTTAATTTCAACAGTGAGTATTAAGAGCAACCTTCGAGTAAATCCTACGACAAATAAAATATACCCCATGGAAACGTTGCAACCTGTTTTAATTCGATTAATTATATTAAAGAGCATAAATACCAAGTTTGAATTAAAGTTAACCAGAGAGAGATCAGAGATTAAATGACAGGGCATTAAGACTAAGCTTCAAATAAATCTGACCACAAATAATATATGTCCTCTTCAAACATTGCAACTCATTATTAACCCTCTCCCCCCAACACAGAGGTTGAATTTTTTAATCAAGTTTCAAATAAATTGGACGAAAAAGAAAAATGTTTCATGTAATCTTTGCAAACCCCTTTCAGCTTCCTGCAGAGGTTGAATTTTTTAAAATGTGGAAATAGTTGTTTGATCGTACAATTATGTTAAAGGCCGGAACGTTATTTGAATAAATTCATAANCTCTCCCCCCAACACAGAGGTTGAATTTTTTAATCAAGTTTCAAATAAATTGGACGAAAAAGAAAAATGTTTCATGTAATCTTTGCAAACCCCTTTCAGCTTCCTGCAGAGGTTGAATTTTTTAAAATGTGGAAATAGTTGTTTGATCGTACAATTATGTTAAAGGCCGGAACGTTATTTGAATAAATTCATAAGCACTGTTAATATATATTCATTGCAGAAATATTTTTGTGGAAAATGTTTTAGTTTAATTAGTATAAGACCCAATTTTATAATCAGTTAATTTTATCCATACATGAAGTACGAGAGGGCGTTTTTAAGTTTAAGTAATTAATTGTTGGCAAAACGTTTTGTTGATGTTTCCGCATGGATATCAAACTATTTACGAGGGTGCGTTTTATATTCGCGGAATGGGGACTAAGAAGTGGAAATAAAAGTACGAATTTATTTTTCCTTGTCAATATATTCACCTGCTACCCTTATACATTTTTCCAATCTTTGAAATAACTTACGTATACCTTCAAAAAAAAATGTTTTGTCTATCTGAAAAATACGCCGAAACTGAATCCTTCACTTCTTCGTCGCTTGAAAATTTCTTCCCATGAAGACGTTTTTTCAAGTTTGGGAATAGGTAATAATCGCTGGGAGCTAGATTAGGACCGTAGGGTGGGTGAGCTAAAATTTCGAAGCCCACCACCTGCAGGGCAGCAATACGGCTCTTGTAAACAGGCGCGTTGTCGTGGAGAAGGGGGACACCTTTGGTAAATATTTTTCTTCTTTCTTCTTTGAATGCTTCATTTAACCGCTCTGTGATTGTAGCACACCTTTATCTTTATTATCGATCAACAGGATCCCTTCTGAGCTCCAGAAGACTATCGCCATGATTTTCCCAGCCGACTGTGACACCTTAAACTTCTTAGGTGGTGGTGTGACTTTTTATGCAACTGCATAGATTCCTGTTTGATCTCAGATTCATAATGATGAACCCAAATTTTGTCCCCAGTAACAATTCGAGTCAATACTCCATCTTTATCTTCACTACAGAGGTGCAAAAAACGCGCAAAAACACTCCACAGGCTGTTGTTTTTGAGCATTCTCTTCAGCCATCTTGCACTGACTTTGAAGGATTTTAAAAATAGTTGTATCTGATACTCCTACCATTTCTGCGAGCTGTTTCTTCTTAAGTCGGACATTTCCACTATTAATTTTTCGACTTTTTGAATGATTTCTGGAGTGTACACCTCGATCGGCCGGCCTGGCCGTAAGTCGCCTTCTAGTGAGTCCCTGCCCTGTTTAAAGAGGGTACTTATGCCACTTGTAAACCATAGTTTTACCTGGACAAGAGTTCCCGTAAACGGATGACATCTCTTCCAGTATGGTTTAAATTTAGTTTTCTTGCTTGATAAGGAACTTTATAACAGCGCAGTACTCGATTTTCTCCATATTTCACAATTTGTTCCCAGTTGACTTGTTTCCTCGACGATAGTTCAATGACTACTGACCTAATTACAAACTTTGGGTGTTTCATTCCCACCAGCCAGTAATGCTGGTGGGCGGGCAGTCCCTCCGGACTACGCCGGAAGGTAGGGCGGAAGGCCCTCTTCAGCCTGCTTTCAGGAATCGTGGAAATGAGTAGGTGATGGTTCGGGTAAGAAAGTTGAGACGGAAGAAATGGAGACAGAAGAGAATGAAAGATTATCTGTGGAATATTACTGCCTCAGCATTTTGCCTAAGTAATCCTAGAAAATCACAGAAAAATTTGGAATAAGGCAGACGGACCCGGAATCGAACCGGCGTCCTCCCGAATGCTAAGCAATGGTCTAAACCTCTAGGCCATGCCGCTCGACCTAATTACGATAAAACTTGGTATTTATACTAATAATGAGTTGCTTAATTCGTAATGACTCGATTACGTACCCTCTCTCTAATGACCTACCTACCCATTCCGTCAACTTAAAAACGCACCCTCGTAGCTAGTTTGATATCCATGCGGAAACATCAACAAAACTTTTTGCCAACAATTAATTACGCGTGAGTAAATTCGCGTTTGCCATGAACATGACACAAATAATGTGCTTATGTACACAGAGGTGTGTATATGTATAGGTAAATAATAATAATATCTATTAAAATGCCCCGGTGCATACGAATGGACCTATCATTATTTGGAAACACATAGTGGTGTGTGGTGTGGCATTAAAATTGGAGTAAGCGTCAAGGTTTTTCCGTAATCTAAAGTTCGTCGTTTGAGGCAAAATTTTTCGCGCAATGTCACAGGTTTTGATGGGGTCTTTCAGCGTGGCCCTTACCTTCGGACTGTTATTCACTGTCCTGGCGAGGTGAGACGGTATGCGATTTTGCATTTTAACCAAATATGTAAATGCTTGTTTATGAATCATAGAAATTTCAAGAATTTCACCGAAAAAGTACATTCATGCTTATATTCGATGTTTTGCAACAGTTTGTTACGTTTTGGTTTAATCTTGGTGGTCGAAACTTTTCATACTACAAGTGTTCAAATATTCGCTTATGATTTGATTTGAATTGTTCGATATTTGGATATTTCTAAATATTCAATAAATCAAAAATTATAATATGCAACATATACATATTTCATTTAATATCTGAAATCTTAATATACTTGCCATGATTTGAACACTTAATTTAAAGAAATTAGAACTTAAACAATGTTACATTAATTTGTATTCGAAAATAATCAGTTAATAATAAAAAATGATAAAAGATATTTAAATAACTAAAAATTTAATTTCAAATAGTTTTTTATTATTTGGTTTATAGATGTTTAAATACTCATTTGAATATTCAAATAATTCGGATGGAGATACAAGCAGAATACAGCGATAGGTATTATCCGAACGATTTTTTTTATCACTCAGTAAGCGTGTTATTGATCGTTTTTATTATTGTGTATTTATTTAATTATTCTCCAAAAAAATACCATTTTTAATGGAAAATACTACTAACCCGAAATATCTTCTTAAAAAGTTAGTTCGTAATTATTTATTTTTTTGTTTATTTTGATCAACAATTTTCTTTGAAAATGTCGCTTTATTACATATTGTTTATAGAACGGAATAAACACAGCTGAGTTAAAATAATATTTTTTATATGCAGTATTTTTGCCACTAGAGCATTCGATTAATATAATAGAGGTAGTTCAAAATCTCATGGACCTTGGCCTTGAGACAGAACTCTTCCCGTTCATTGACTTTTCTTTTTTAAATTTTCAAATTTCTACAATAGCGTTTAGGGGGCAAGCTCTCCTCAATTAAAATAAAGGCATCTGTGTAGCACTTCCGGTTATGAGAATACATACAGGGTGTTCCATTCGAAAACATGGGCTTAAATTGTTTTTAGTTAACCAAAACCGCCATTAAATAATTAACAAATTTTTGAATTTGGTAACAATTAGCATTTTAGAAATGAGAAGTATAACTAAGGGATTTCTACATTTCTATAAGAGGTTCTTAAAAATATTAACTGTCACTCTTAACAGATTAACTAAAGCTGCATCCCTTTCTGCATAGCAAGGGGCATACTTAACAGCCGAGTTAGTGAACAATATGAATGCGGTAAATCAACCTTTCATGTATGTGAAGGCTCATGAGATTTTCAACTACCTATAACAGAGATATTGACGGAAAACTAACTTCTCTATCCTTTGATCTCTTATATTCTTTGAATCGCACTCTAAATCACATGAAAATTGTCATATCATCTTTAAAACATTAAAACTGAAAGTCAATTCAGTAAAATTCCTTTTAAATATTAAAAAATCTTCAAAAAAAAAGAATTAAGAATTATAAAAATAAAGTAATAAATATGAGCTATTCTGTACTTCTCTGAAATTTGCGTTTAAAAAACAAATTAATGTATAATACCTAGGAAATTATATCGTAATTGCTGCAACTTAAGCTATTTTTAAAGCTGCTAGTAAGTAATGCCAGAAACGTTAATTGCACATTTGTCTAACTGATTATTTAACATGTTGTTTTTTATTATTAAATGTATGCATTCGTACACCTACATTAAATATCAAAGTGCCTTACACATGCTTTGATAGAACATCTTGGCACAGATTGTGGGTTCTAATTTTGACCTCATACAATAATTATCACTAGAGATTTCACAATTTAACTCTGTTTTAATAAGCAACAATATCATGTTGTGATCACATTGGATGATAGTTCAGGTGAACAAGGTCCGTACTAGAGATGGACCGGATTCGGGTACGCAGTTTTTGGATTCGGCACATTTTTGAGGATCCGGTCAGGTAGCAGGTAATGACACCAGGTGCAGAGAAAAAAAAAGAAAAAAAATTACCAGCGATAATAATTTAATAGGTATAACAATAAGTTTACCTAATAAAAATTGGTATAAATATTGTATTGGTTTGTCCTAAAACGTATTACTTATTGTCACCTTGCAGACTTTTAGTGTTTATGAATATTATAAGCTCGTTTCAACGGTTTCAATTCAACCCTCTAGTTGAAAATCCGTTTTACCAAGAATTAAAATTTCATTGGTTTGATTTTTAACTACTTTTTGTGTGGTTTAGGACGTTAGTAGTTTTCGATTTATCAATTCGTTAGAAGTTTTGAAATTTGAAGTACTGGTGGGGTTTTAAGAATATGAAAGATATCGTGAAACCTGGTGTTCTTTCGAAAGAACTATTAGGGGAAGATCAAGTTGGGTTTAGATGAAATAGAGGAACGCGGGAGGTCATTCTTGCTTTACGGATAACAATAGAGAAAACGATAGTAAAAGGAAAAAGTGCGTACATAGGATTTGTAGATTTAGAAAAAACCTTTGACAATGTTAAATGGGACAACATGTTAAATGTACTTAGAAATGTAGAGATGAATTACAGAGATAGAAGAGTGATACTTAGTTTGTATAAAAAGTAACAGGCAGTTATAGGGCTAGAGCAGCAACGTAGAGAAGTAAATATTAGGAAGGCAGTCAGACAGGGATGCACACTGTCACCGCTACTTTTTAATCTATCCATCGAAGACTCAATCAACATAATTAAAAATAGTATAGCTGTAGGGATAGATATACAGGGGCAAAAGATTGGTATGCTTAGGTTTGCAGATGATGTAGCAGTATTAGCATCCAGCAAGGACGAGTTAGAGATAGCTTTAAATAAAATGGAAGCGGTATTGACAAAATAGTACTCTATAAAAATAAATAAATGTAAAATAAAAATAAAAATATTGGTATGCAAGGGAAGAAAAAGTAGGAAAACAGCGAATGAATGATTAGAAGAAGTGACTGATATTAGGTATCTAGGAAGTCAGATAAGTCAGGACGGAAGGAGTAGTAGGGATATAAAGCAGAGGATAGCACAGGGTAGTGTCACCTTTAATAAAAATAAGTCACTTCTATGCTCGCGAACGATTAATTTAGAAATTCGAAAAAGATTGTTGAAGGTGTATGTTTGGAACGCGGCCCTATACGGGTGCGAAACAAGGACGGTGGGCGCTGCGGAAAAGAAAACGTTACAAGCGTTTGAAATGTGGTGTTACCTGCGAATGATGAGGATATCGTTGAAAGAAAAGGTTAGAAATGAAGAGGTATTAGAAAAAATAGGAGAACAGAGGAGTCTGTGGAAGTCAATAAGTAATAGGCGAGATAGGTTAGTATGACACCTTCTCAGACATGAAGGTCTAATCAAAGACATATTAGAGGTAGAAACAGGAGTTAGTTATACTTATCTCTAACGGTTTATAAAAGCATTATAAAAAAAATCATAAAAGCGTGTATTATGACTTTTTTCATTGCTGCATCGTGGCATTCTATATACAATGTGGTAATTAGGTTTGCACGGCTGTCGTAGTAAGAATCTATATTAGAGAGAGAAAGAGAGAGAGGAAATCAGAATAATAAATATAATAAACAAATTAGCAAATATTGTCAATATCGTTGATAAATTCACAACATTTTAAAAGTTGTGAAATAACCAAAACGTTTTACAGGCTTGTCATTATTATCAGTTGCATTCATATAGATATAATTAATCTATAATTAGCATGATGATAACAAGAAAATTCTAGACTTTCCATGCTGTTAGTATTTTTTTATCATCAAAAAAGAGTAAGGAACTGTTATTATGAAGCAACATCGAACGTAACATGAGTACAATCGTCCTCATCCTTGAAACAACATTTTCCTTATTAATCACAGCCAATATAAAATCCACAAGGCAGCATGATTATCGTACAGTATTCAGAAATTTTGAACGGTAAAAGTTAGTAGCTAACGAAAAATAAAAGATTTATTTTCTGACGTAGTACAAAATACGAACCTTAACCATTTTAATTCATAATTATGTGCGTCAGTTTTATCAATTATAAACCTTTCAAGGAAACTGAAGATCACGCGTTATTCACTATTTAAGAATTTCTTTGGATCCAGTTAAACCACAGCAGCCAGCCTTCTAATACAATATAAATTCAGTCGGTGTTCTTCCATTTGAAACAGTTGAAGTGCGTTAGTAATAGGTGCTGTTTTTTGTTGTATGGCGTTATTGTGCAATAGAAAGTGTTAGCCCATTCGAACTTTTTTTACCGGAAAATAGTGGACGAATTTTAAGAAAAGTTCCTTTCTCTATAAAAGTTGGATTTTGGTTATTACCTAATTCGGTAACGTGAAATGTCAGGTGTGTTGATGGGCTCTGCCAGCTTAGCATTGACTGTGGGATTCACCGTTACTGTTATTAAAAGGTACGAATCCTTTTTTTTTTTGTTCAAAATATGTTTACTTCAAAGTTACAAAAGAAATCTTGTCTGTATCATGAAATATGATTGCTTTGTAAATTTATATATAGTCAAGGTGATTAATCTAGATATTATTTATAATAATTAAAGTATTATGGATAATATCATTAATATCTACCCATTTTGGACAAAGTGGATAATGGGGCAGTATTAATCACATTATATTATCCAGCTACTTATATGGCATAACGTCTTGTAAGGCTTGGATAAAATATATCATCATCATAAGGTCGTCAGTCCTAAGACTGGTTGGACACGTACCTCCACTCTTTCCTATCCTGAGCTAATCTTCGCATTTCCCTAAAACTGGGACAACTCATATCCTTAACTATTTGCGAACAGTAATCTAATCTAGGTCTACCTTTACCCTTCCTAACTTCCGTATCTGCCTCCAATATGTCTCTGACTAGACCTTTAACAATCTTTTTCAAATTTCTAAATTAATTGTTCGCGATATAGAAGTGACTTGGTGTTATTAAAGGCGACTTGACCCTGTGCTGTCTTCTGCTTTATATCTACTACTCCTTCCGTCCTGACTTATCTGACTTCCTAGATACCTAAAATCAGCCACTTCTTCTAATCATTCGTCTCCTATCTTTATATTCGCTCTTTCCCTTCTTTTCTTCCCTTGCATACCAGTATTTTTCTTTTACTTTTATTTATTTTCATACAATACTGTTTTATCAATACCGTTTTTTATTTTTAAAGCTATCTTTAACTCCTTCTTGCTAGATGCTAATACTGCTATATCATCTGAAAATCTAAGCATACTCATCTTTTGCCGCTGTATATCTATCCCTACAGTTGTACTATCTTTAATGATATTGATCACTTCTTCGATGTCCTCAATACTTGGTCTGTCAAAACTACTGATAAAATCGGTCACAACTGTTTTTTACTAAGGTACACGACAACAACAGCACACTTTGTGAAAACGTTATAATTTTTACCGGAATTTAGCCCTTTTGTCTACCTATGACAAATCCAATGGATGCCTTAAAAGGAAGTGTTTAACTTCATTTTGTCTAAATCGTGAAACGCATTTACGAGCCGCCACTGCTAAAAGAAGGATCAGTGTAATGTATAAAAGATAACACCTCTGCTTTTGTGGTTAAAAGATATCACCGGTTGGACTTTCCATACTGTTTCCTTGATTTATTTTGTAGCATCTCGTGAGGGAATTCCGTTGTAGAGTACATGGATTATCCACTACGTGTTTGTACGTCATGTATGAAAATTTTAAAAACTTTGCTGAAAGAAAACACGTCAGTTTGTGATACCTAAATTCAGAAAACGTATTTCAAAACTTTTTTAATGATAATGAACTTGTTATAGTGCAAGTTTAGTAAGCAGAGGTCGAAGACATTTCTAAATCGTTATCCTTGATAAATGTTAAACGATTTATTTATGAAGGAGCAATAAAATCACCTATTTACAGCATACTTGCTTGTGTAATTGCTGTGTATTAATATTTCACATCTTTTATAAATGAATACTGTTCATGTGTAATACAAAAAAAATATCAGTTGATAAAATCAAGTTTTGTTTACCTTTGGTGTCATCCCTAGATTACATGGCCTATTTTAAATTCGAAAATTTACTCACTGGAATGCATCAGTAGTTTTGATACCTCAAACCTTAAAAGGACTACTACAAATTTTTATATTTTTGTATTATTTGTATTTTTATGATTCTTTGGACCGAAGATCTCTCCATAATTGCCCTTAAAAATCGACTTTTCGCCGTTTATGTTGATTATTGTAGATGCATACACGTAAATAAAATTGACGTATGTGTAATACCGAAAATTACATTGTTTTAAGCTCGTGCAGGGGGAAATTCCAAAACATGCAGGACAAAAGGTTAGAAATCGTATGTTTAAGCTAGTTAGTCACATTTACCAGACGGGGAAAGAGTCCCAGAGGATTATTATAAACGGAACGTTATAGTAACCATACCTAAAAAGAGAGGCGCGGATATGTGCGAGACATTTAGAACAATTAACTTCCCATGCGTCAAAAATGTTAACTATAATTGTACAGAGGAGGATGGAAAAAAGGGCGGAAGAACTATTAGGGGAATATAAATTTGGGTTTAGAAGAAATAGAGGAACGCGGGAGGCCATTCTTGCTTTACGGGTAACAATAGAGAAAACGATAGTAAAAGGAAAAAGTGCGTACATAGGATTTGTAGATTTAGAAAAACGTTTGACAAAGTTAGATGGGATAAGATGTTAAATATACTTTAAAATGTAGGGATGAGTTCCAGAGATAGAAGAGTGATACTTAGTTTGTATAAAGAGCAACAGGCAATTGGGGCTGCAACGTAGAGAAGTAAATATTAGAAAGGCAGTCAGACAGGGATGCACACTGTCACCGCTACTTTTTAAGACGCGATCAACATCATTAAAGACAGTACAACTGTAGGGATAGATACAGGGGCAAAAAATTAGTTTGCTTAGATTTGCAGATGATATAGCAGTATTAGCATCTAGCAAGGAAGAGTTAGAGATAGCATTAAATAAAATGGAAGCAGTGTTGAGAAAACAGTACTGTATGGAAATAAATAAAAGTAAAACAAAAATAGTGGTATGCAAGAGAAAAAAAATTAGGGCAAGGGCGAATATAAAGATAGGAGACGAAAATTTATAAGAAGGAACATATTTCCACAGGATTTCACTGGCATATATAATCTATTTTGAGAGGATTTCACTGACATAAAGGACAGGTTATTAAGGGTAATCTAGGCTACTTATTGTATGTCTGTTTGTCTGTCTGTCCGCCTCACTATTTCACTATCTGTATCGTCTGATCCTCGAAATGACTGAATCCATTTTGATTAGATTTCACTGATAGAAAGACCAGATTATTAGATAAGAGTAATTTGTGCTACTTTTTGTATGTCTGTTTGTCTGTATAATCCGTCCTACTGTTTCGCTGTCTGTATTGCCTAACCCTCGAAGCAACTAAACCGATTTCGATGGGACTTGATGGAGAGGTGATCAGAAGTGATTTAATTTAATTGTAAATTGCTTATAATAGTTGTTGTTGTTATAAATATTTAGAAATAGCTTTACGTGAACAAAGTCGCGACTAAAAATTAGTCCCTGATATATTTAGTATTTCTCCAGTCATATTAGCTATAGGAATAGTAATTAAACTGTATTTTCGTTAGATTATTCTGTAAAACATTTTTCACAAAAGAATAAATGGTAAAGGTCTAGATGATGGCCCCCACATCCTTCGGGTGGGGATGGGATGGGTAGGATCAAAGGAGGAGGTCTCCCCCACCACGGTACCAAAAAAGATTTATATAGTCATTCTTAAACAATATTCAAAGGTAAAACTAATAGAAAAATACATAAAAATATTGAGAAAGTTATATAAAACATTATTTAAATATCTTTATCAATAGGGTAGGTTAGGTTAGGTTAGGTTAGGTTAGGTTATCGGGTGATCACCCTCTTTCGATCCCCCACCTGTACCCGCTTGAAAATATTTTTTTTATTGAATTTTATTTGAATTATAGTGTATGAAAATTGTCAAAATAATCAACTTTCAACCCCCATAACTTTTTATGGGGGTGAGACCGCCGCAAATTTTTCATGGGGTTTTACTCAGGTGACCACCCTCTTTGGATCCCCTCTACCCTCTTTCGATCCCCCCTCCCCGAAGGGGGTGGGGGCCATCATCTAGACATTTGCCGAATAAATTTAAAATGAAACACATGGTTTTTTGTTTCACAAATTTTATTAAAAATTAATTTAAACCAACAATGGATATATCTTTCAAAGTTGCAAACGTACGTGTATGTACATCATTGTTTTATTATCTTTTTAATAAAATAGCGAGATATTGTTTAATATGAGTAGGTATTCGATATACTAGATAATGTAGGCACATTTGGACGTAATTCGTCGTTAGTGGTTGTATTATCTGTTGTCAGATCAATAATCTTGTGTATCTAAAAGACGTAATTATATCTCGCAGTTTTTATTGGATACGTAATTAATAAAGAATCCATCTCTCGCGTACTTATCCAACCTATATTTATTTATAGGTGAAATAAATGCCAGAACAGTAGTGGTTCGGCGAAAAAAGTACATAATCGCAGTAGGTACCGGGTACAGTCCTTATCCTTGAAATAAAATCTTCCTTATCGTCGCATTTAATGCAGTTGAATTTAAACATTACAACGTTCGCACACTCTATCAGACGGTTTGTCAATAAAATTATTTCGTTTTTCTAAATATTGTTTTGAGTTAATAATCACTATTGTTCGTCTAAAAAAATGCGGGAAAACGTGGTGAACGAGTTAATCGTAAGATTAACAATGTAAGCCAATTATCCTCCTAAGGACGCATGACCTAACACACGGTTATAAAGTTTCATTGTGTTAGTTAAATTAGTACCTAGCAGTGATAAACAACGGTAGAAGTGAATTTAATTCTTTTTTTGTGACAAGTGCCAAAGAAAGTTTTTATTGACATAAATTGTTCGTTCAAGAGAAAAATTAATACGTATTTTCGGAATCAAAAGGAATAAGATAATTACTTTTTACACGGTTAATTAATTAACAGTTGTTTATTAAATTTAATGTCTTATTTTAAATTCAAATAAAAATGTAATTTAGTTGTCGTTAGTGAACTAGTTTTCGCGTGGAACTACGGTGAAAAGAAATTGTGAAAATTAAATAAAATTCGAATCTATTTAAAGCTCTGTGTTTCGTGTTCCTCTAGCTGATTTTGCCTAACAATGGGGATGGTATATATGGGTGCATTCAAAGTGGCTTTAACTCTAGGATTAACCTATACAGTCGTAACTAAGTATGATACGTAAAATACCATGACTTTTCTTACCTTTTTCATTTCATTTCACGCCTCATTAATTTTATTGGTTTCATTAGTTATATATTTATTTTTATAAGAATAGGAAGGTTTTTTGCAAATTAGATGCCTCTGTTTCTTCGTAATTCCGTATTGCACTTTACTGCATCGAGGAACTAACCATTGTCAGATGAATTTCCTTCTATTCCCTAATTCTTTTACCAAAATTCAGTTATATTTCTCCAGATACTCCAAAGACCAAAAATAATTTGAAGAATTAATTTGGCTCAAAAAGAAAGACTTTTTTTATTCTTTAGTAGGAATAAATCGGTTTAGATCCAATGCGAATTCGGCACTTTTTTTAAGATTCGGCCGGATTCACAATAATGATGCGGTACACGACAGTGCCGGGTAATTCTATCAGAGGAAAAAGAAAAAATAAACACCAGTAATGATGGTGCATCTCTATTCTTTAGTTATTCACATTTCATATTTTCTAGGTACAAGTAACCTTTAAAGAACAATTCATGTGGCACAGAAATTAAATTGTATTATAAATCAAATGAAAATCCCTTTTTTTTCTAAGGTGATTTTAAATCAGAGATGTGATTTATTTGAAATACTTGCATTTAAAAAAATACCCATTTTTGTCTTGCATTTAAATACTTTTTTGAGAAAAGCACTTTGCATTTTATTTATGCAAAACGATCAAACATTATATAAAGTGATAAATGAAAGTTGCTCACATTGACCTTTGAAGGTATTAGAAGCTTAAAAAGGGCACAAAGAGATATTCCATGAATGCCCTCTAATTCTTTAACTGAAGAGAGCCCAAACAATTCTACACTCCATGGAAATGGATTATCTAAAATATTGGATCGATATTGTATTCCGAGTTCAATGTCATGCTCTATGGAATTTTGAAGTTTTAAATTGATATCAGCACCTTCCAAATAGCCACCAAATTGTATCTTTAGCAAGGAACTTCGAAATGTTATAAATTACGACAAAACAATGTCGAATTAATAAAACTGAAAAGTACAAGATATTGTGGTGTGCTAGTAAATGCGTATAATCCAAAACGATTCGAAAAACTTGTTAGATGAACCCAAAGCTTATTTCTTTCTCTTATTACAATGTGTAAGAGATCAGAAACAAAATGGTGTTGTAAATATTTTGATATAAAATGATTGATGTTGATTTTAAATCAATAAAATTATTTGCAACTTTATTTTGGCTTTGATCTTTCACGGTAAACAAACTATTTTGTCGGCAGTGACTTTTTTCCAATTAAAACGGATGACAAAGGTAAATAAGGAAGCATATATGAAAGAATTATTTGTTGCTGAACTGAAGAAACTATAACATAAAGACAAGACAAGAAAGACTATATCACAATCACTTCAAATAGAAAAATTATGAATTATCCTCAATCTTCACAGCTGGTGATATAGTGTAAACACCACTATTAGTCTAGAAAAACCCCAATATTAGAAAATGAGCAAATGCCTGCAAGGTTTTCTTAAAAAATATTTTATACTTAAGTAAGTGCAGAAAATTAAATAGGTACCACAAAAAAGTATTTATTTGAAAAATGTATTTTGAAAATACGTATTTTGCATTTAGCATTTGAAATACAAAGGGGAAATCTATTTTGTACTTTACATTTGAAATAACAAATCAAAAAAGTATTTGCGTTTTGTATTTAAAAATCATCTTGCACATCTCTATTCTAAATTCCTTAGGCCTAGATCTCTAGGTTTGGTAATGCTGGCTAACTTTAGAACCAAAGGTGTTAGTAAACATCTCTCTCCATCTGATGAATATATACAAAAGGAGTCATTTTAGATAGCTTCGGAAGCTAACCCTTTAGTAGAAACCAACAGTTCTTAAACTGGCATTTCGAAATATTGTGAGCCGATTGCGCCTTAAGAATGTATATGTTAGATGCTTGTCAATTTTAGACTACAAGCGCATGCTAAAAATCCATGGGGTGAAATTACTCACCACAAATTGTATATAAAATTGTGGTACCATACTCGCCCCTTCGATTTTTAGCATGGGCTTCTAGTCTATTTCTTTTTTTACAAAATACCCTGACCAAAACCTATAATTAATATTTATCAAAAAGCGTAAAAAACTTCGTTTCTATTTTTTAAGTTTCAGCTCAACAAATTTCAGTAATTCTTAAATTGAAATAATCTGCCTATTCTATTCTTTGTGCTACAAATTAAATTGAAGGCAAAAATAATTTGTTAGGGTGATGTATTTTTTTCTTTAATTTACTCATTCAATTACTGCATCGTTTGTTACGTTTCCGCCTTGGCGTAGAATAATTTCAATGTCATAGTAATTTGATTTCTTTGATTACTCCGCAGAATTGTACAGAATAAAATTGTTATCATCATATAAACGGCAACAATAAATAAAATAGCAACTATTACGTATTGCATTACTATTAAATATTACTCAAGCAGGTAGTAGCTATTTAAAAAAGTATTTTTTTTCCTGATTTGTACATAATGCAATAAACTGTATATACATTAAATTAATCGTAAACATACTTAAATTCATTACTGTTTTACAGACGTCAAAAGGCTTATCGTTATCAGAGATAATAAGATAATTATGAGTTATTTCAACATCTTGTGTTACATAATCAGTTACAGTTATTAGAATGATCATTTAAAAATATTCTGGTATAATTTGAAATTAAATTAAACAAATTAAAGCTTCTCCAAACTGTATTTCGAAAATTGAAAGATGTAAATTTAGATTTAATAGAATTTTTCGTGATACTGGAATTCGTTGATTTTTTTTAGTTGAATAATTTTGGAAAGATTATTAGTACATTTATCCTTAATTTCAAGGAATGAGTAATTAACAAATAAACTAATATTATTTTGAAAATATTTAAAAAGCCAAAATTTAGAGTTTCCTTTTAAAATAACTAAAAGTAACAAGTCAACAGTTATAATGTTAGCGAAATTAAAAAAAAAGAAACATTGTCACTGAAGCATAAACGTTAAAAAATTAGGAATATTGTCAATATGACCCTATACAAACTACAATTAACAATAAAAATCTTGAAAATATCTGAATAAATTATCATCAAACGTAGTTAAGAACTTCTTGCAAGTACAGTCTTTCCAACACTAAAAACCGCATTAAAATTGATTTGTTCGTTCTGGGGTCAGGAGCTATAATGCTACAAAAAGGGAGTAGGTGTATCAGAAATCATATGGACCACAAAGGGAAATTTTGTCATGATAAGGTGTAAAATTGTATTATTTTTTATAAAACTTAATAGCAGCATTTTAATAAAACTAAATACCTATGTAAGGATTAAAGTTACCTTAATCCATCATTATTCTTAAAACTTCATAAAAATTAACGAAAAAGAAATAATTAGTATATAATCTATATCTTACTTGAGTTCAATAGTTCAATCTACATTTTAGTTGAGTTCATTAGTAGGATTGCCATCAATCGACGTCACAAATTACTAACGCCAATTTAGCTTCATCAAAAAAGTGCTAATGGCGTCATAACCATTGTATTTATAAATACAAGCAGGCCCGTAAATACAGCAATATAGGGAATGTCGTTTAACCATAACATTTAATAGTTTGACAGTGACAAGAAAAAGAAGAAGGTAGTATTAGTAATTAGGAAAGATTATCGTCTAATAGGATAGTTATTAATAGGGTTTATTTGTCTAATAAGATACTGTGAAATATGGTTTAGTGGCATATGTTATTTAATGATAACAATTATAAATAGCAGATTATCTACTTATATTCTACAACTTTGTATGTTGTTCATAAATCTTAAAATGGCGGGTATTTTGTTGTGTTTGGAATGTGTAAATAGGTAAGAAGTTCTATAAAAACGTACATTTTCAAATTCAAATACCCGTTTTCTTTATTTTACCTGCATAATTTTTTTTTCAGGAACTCTTACAGTCGAAGAAGTGTACCGAGATCGAGACCAATTTGCTGCACTTGTAAGGGAAGTTGCGGCTCCCGATGTAGGCAGAATGGGCATTGAAATTTTATCGTTTACCATCAAAGATGTATTCGACAATGTTGAATACCTGTCATCCCTTGGGAAAGCACAAACAGCCATGGTTAAAAGGGATGCAGATGCAGGTGTTGCAGAAGCCAATAGAGACGCAGGAATAAGGGTGAGTTTTTGTTTTTATTGTTCGAATAAGTAGTTTTCGTTAAGCACTACTTTATTCTGTTAATCAAGAGGAATACTTATAGTGTAGTGTCAGTTGAAATAATACCATATTAGGAGAGTGCAAATTGCAGATATAGTTGTTTAACAACTTAAATACATTTGCATATATCAATCTTTACTCTTATAAAAGTTTTAATTTAATTAAGAAAATGCAAAGTATTAGATACTTCTGTAGTGTTAAATAAGTATGTTTAAAAGCACTCATGCATTTTAGATCTAAATTGTTACTACATCTATTGTATTTGAGACTCAAAATAATTGCTAAAGGCATTCATTCTGATAAATGAAAGTAGTAATATTTTTCTTTGTTTTCTTAATTTACAGGAAGCAGAATGTCAGAAGCAAGCAATGGATGTGAAATATGCTACTGATACAAAAATTGAAGATAACACAAGAATGTTCAAGCTGCAGAAAGCTAACTTCGACCAAGAAATTAACACTGCCGTGAGTTTTGTTCATTTCTTAAGTATCTTATAAGGTAGGGTTTTTTTTAATGATTACCTATGGTTTATTTCAATTTCATAAAAGCAAAGCAGAGCTAAAGATTAAGTCATTTATCAATTGTAATGTCCTTTGGTGTCTCTCATGAATAATACTCTTCAGCTGTGTGAATTAATAATCACGAAAATGCAGTGGTGTTCATATGGCACGCAAACTGCCAAACACTTACTCAGAATTCAATGACTAAAACATTAGTCTTCATGTATTTTATACTGTTATAGTAACAGAATGACCGTCTTCAAAAGAAGACAGTTTGAACTCACTAGTGAAAAGCAACCAAAAATCTATCCTTCAGTTTTTTAAGGGTATCAGACTATTCAACAGTCCTAAACAACTAAATAAATACATAAATAAAGAAAATATGTATATAGGAAAATCTATAAAATTTTGTAAAATAATCTCAACATGTCTAGCTATTCATAAAGGTTTTTTTTTATTAAAAGAATTATGAATTGTTGTATTTCCATGAAAGTTTCATTTTGCTGAAATTAATTACATAGAGGTTTTATTTGGTAACAGAAAGCGGAAGCCCAATTAGCATACGAACTTCAAGCTGCGAAAATACGTCAAAAAATTCGTAGCGAAGAAATACAAATAGATGTTGTCGAACGAAAGAAACAAATAGAAGTGGAACATCAAGAAGTTAAACGAAAAGAAAAAGAATTAAATGCTACAGTACGTTTACCAGCAGAAGCGGAAAGCTTTAGACTACAAGCATTGGCCGAAGGAAATCGGTAAGTTTAAAGTTACTTATTGTGCACTTCCAGTACAGCCAATCTGCATTTTCCGAGAACCAGAGCATCATGAAATGGTCCCTATTCATTAACGAATAGTTATCTAATTTAGAACTTTTGTGCTCCTTTTTACTCCTGTTTTTGCTTTTAATATGTTTAAGTAGCCTTTTATTTCTCAAAAAGTGCCCTACCATCCACGATGTTCCATGTTTCCAACGCTCTTAATTTTTTCCCACCGTCAAATTTCGTACTCATACAATGCCATGATCCATGCAAACATGTTTGGTAACCTTTTTTAGTTCCTAGTGACAAAATTCACCTTTTACAAAATTATATAGAGTTTGTGTAAGGGTTACTTTAAAATTAAATCTATATATGACTAGTCAAAAGGTCCAATAATTCAAACAAATTGTTAAAACGCTCACAGTGGATGCACAAATTTATTTTTTTATTTATTGTTTTTTTTCCAGAACGCAAACAATTCAAGTGGCCAAAGCAGAAGCTGAAAAGATAAAGAAAATCGGCGAGGCTGAGGCTACTGCAATCGGGATGGTTGGTAAAGCAGAAGCCGAAGGAATGCGCCTGAAGGCTCAGGTGTATAAACAATACGGTGATGCCGCCATAATGTCACTCGTTCTAGAAGCCTTACCAAAGGTAATAATCATTTCTCTCCCTTTTTGCTGTGTGTGTGTGTGTTCTTCAATAACGAAGCAGTATGTAAAATGGCAAGATTAGTCTAATATAAAATTTGTTTTTAAAATTCAATTACCAAATTTTAACAATTGACTTTCTTTAAACTTAAAACATTTCGTTTTTTATTGGTCAAAATTGCAGTGATTGTAGTTAATAAGGTTTTGAAAATTCGACTGTCAAGTGGTAACTTGTGTCCAAAGAATATTGAAACATGGTTACATTTTTTTTCAGGGAGGTTTTTACCCCCTCTTTTCCGAACATAAAAGTATTAATTTTTTAATAGTTAATAGAATGGGATTTTCAAAATTCATCTGCCAAATTTGAAGAAGAATTGTCATTTTCTTATTTTGTGTAATATTGTTTATAATAAAGTTAGTGTTATTTGTTTATTTATTACTTAAGTTTGAAAAATGTGTAGATTGAATGAAAGTAATGTGAAAGAAAGAAAGAAACTTTCATAATGTTAATATTTATCACAATTTATTTCCATTTAAATTAATACCCTTAATAAGAAAAATCACGAACATTCAAATAGAACATGTAAGTTTGTCGTCCTAGACTCTTAAACCATCGGTATAATAAATATACCATTGGGATACTTAATTTAGTCTGTCAATTTTAAATGGATTTATTAAATATCTTAAATCAATAGTGAATACTTCTTTCAGTATTATTTTAATTGAATTAGTATTTAATAGAAAAATAACAGGATATAGAAAATTGTTATAATTTTTTTTACGTTGAAATTAAAGTATTTTTCAGTGCATTATTGTAACCATCGATTTCTTACAAATAAAGGTAAATTTCGTTTATTCTGTGTGCTTACAGATCGCTGCGGAAGTAGCGGCACCGCTTGCGAAAACGGAAGAGATTGTTCTGATTGGCGGTTCGGATAATACGACCGCGGAAATTTCTCGTCTCGTCGGTCAGATTCCGCCTGCAGTTAATGCCTTAACCGGTGTCGACTTGTCGAAGGTGCTTGGAAAAGTTCCCGGCGCAACGACCACCACCAACACTAAGCATACCGTGGCTGTTAAATAGGTTAGATAGATAGTTTTTAATATTTTACTCTTGAATTATGATGATGATGATGGTATTAAAAATATGATATATATTTTCAAAATAACTGCAAGTAAATATAATAGTCTAATGAAATTTTAAGAAGGAAAGATAATCGACCAATTTCTAGGATAACTACTTCCAAGTAAAAATTATTACCGTTCATGAAAGTAACTATATACGTTTTGAATGTTTTCAAATTTGCTTGACACATTTTTGTAGAATACTCCTAAACAATTTCGCTGACATTAAAAATGTAGAAACGGTTTTAAATACCTTAGTCAGAAAATCTTTTTTTAAGTAAATAACGCATTTTCATTATTATTTGTTCAAAAACGGTGGTTACCAAGTTAATTTCCTAATTAGGTACTATGTTGTATATTTTGTATTAATCACATACATTTATTATTCGACAATGATCGAAACTGTTTTTATTGCTTTTATTGTTTTGTTTAGTAATTGTTATTGATAAGAACTTGCAGTTATTTATTGCATAATTACATTTCAGTGATTGAAATATCCACATTTTTTCAAACTTTTTGATTGGGAGTGACACCGATACTTTCATAAATATCAAAATAATTGTGTTCTTTAGGCAATAACAACAGACTTTTGAAATAGAATACATTTCGTTATTATTTTACTTTACCTGTGCTTGCCAAAGATTAATTTTGTTGTAAAAAAGGCATTTCTACAAACTTCGATATGCAAAAAAATGAAATGTTTTGCGATCAAAAATTAAATCTCTTATGCTTACGATTTTTAGACTGCCTTCACAAAATTGATTTTTAATAATCTAACTTAATTGAAGACATTTTTTTATTACATCTACATTTGTATTTTTATTTCTGTAATTATCTACTTAAATAGTAGGAGAATAATGTCAGTGGTTGATTGCAAAACATTGTCATTAATAAATCTGCAATAGTGGAAAATTCGCTATATTCCAAACCTGTTTAATATTACAAAATCGTGTCCTGTAATTGTTATACATTTTTATCGATAACGCGTACCTATGTAATTTCGTTGTATTCGTGTTTTATGTACTGTTCTTGATACGTAAAATTCATACTCTGTTTCTATAATACAAGACTTGCAGCGATGTGTTCAAATTCGTAATACACTTAGAACATTTTTGTAAAAAGTTATTATTCATTTAGGTTAATTATAAAAGTGTGTATACATAGATATTGATCTACCGTAATAATTTCCAAATATTTTAGTACGAGATAGAAATTGTTATTTTTTAGTAGTTGCAAGAAAGCATCCATACTCATTCACGTTTCGCTTCTATAAAAAGATATTTTCACTGATGACTACTTATGCATAAATATGTTTCTAATAAGCAGCAGATAATATTAAATGATAGTATGTAGTTTAAAAGGTTTTCAAAATTCAACTTTCAAGTTTTTATAATTTTGTTCAGAAAACAGGAACAAAAACTGTATAATCACATTTCTCCTAGGGTGGTTCCTACCCCTTTTTCTGGACTTAAAACTTTTCATTTTATAATAGTCAAAATTTCAGTAGCTGTAACTTGGAGGGTTTTCAAAATTCAACGTTCAAATTTTAATAGTTTTGTCCAGGAGACGTAGGAACAAAAACTGTATATTCACATTTTTACCAGGGTGGTTCCTACCCCATTTTCTGGACTTAAAACTTTTCATTTTCATATAGTCAGAATTTCAGTAGTTGTAACTTGGAGGGTTTTCAAAATTCAACTTTCAAATTTTAATAGTTTTGTCCAGGAGACGTAGGAACAAAAACTGTATATTCACATTTTTACCAGGGTGGTTCCTACCCCATTTTCTGGACTTAAAACTTTTCATTTTCATATAGTCAGAATTTCAGTAGTTGTAACTTGGAGGGTTTTCAAAATTCAACTTTCAAATTTTAATAGTTTTGTCCAGGAGACGTAGGAACAAAAACTGTATATTCACATTTTTACCAGGGTGGTTCCTACCCCATTTTCTGGACTTAAAACTTTTCATTTTCATATAGTCAGAATTTCAGTAGTTGTAACTTGGAGGGTTTTCAAAATTCAACTTTCAAATTTTAATAGTTTTGTCCAGGAGACGTAGGAACAAAAACTGTATATTCACATTTTTACCAGGGTGGTTCCTACCCCATTTTCTGGACTTAAAACTTTTCATTTTCATATAGTCAGAATTTCAGTAGTTGTAACTTGGAGGGTTTTCAAAATTCAACTTTCAAATTTTAATAGTTTTGTCCAGGAGACGTAGGAACAAAAACTGTATATTCACATTTTTACCAGGGTGGTTCCTACCCCATTTTCTGGACTTAAAACTTTTCATTTTCATATAGTCAGAATTTCAGTAGTTGTAACTTGGAGGGTTTTCAAAATTCAACTTTCAAATTTTAATAGTTTTGTCCAGGAGACGTAGGAACAAAAACTGTATATTCACATTTTTACCAGGGTGGTTCCTACCCCATTTTCTGGACTTAAAACTTTTCATTTTCATATAGTCAGAATTTCAGTAGTTGTAACTTGGAGGGTTTTCAAAATTCAACTTTCAAATTTTAATAGTTTTGTCCAGGAGACGTAGGAACAAAAACTGTATATTCACATTTTTACCAGGGTGGTTCCTACCCCATTTTCTGGACTTAAAACTTTTCATTTTCATATAGTCAGAATTTCAGTAGTTGTAACTTGGAGGGTTTTCAAAATTCAACTTTCAAATTTTAATAGTTTTGTCCAGGAGACGTAGGAACAAAAACTGTATATTCACATTTTTACCAGGGTGGTTCCTACCCCATTTTCTGGACTTAAAACTTTTCATTTTCATATAGTCAGAATTTCAGTAGTTGTAACTTGGAGGGTTTTCAAAATTCAACTTTCAAATTTTAATAGTTTTGTCCAGGAGACGTAGGAACAAAAACTGTATATTCACATTTTTACCAGGGTGGTTCCTACCCCATTTTCTGGACTTAAAACTTTTCATTTTCATATAGTCAGAATTTCAGTAGTTGTAACTTGGAGGGTTTTCAAAATTCAACTTTCAAATTTTAATAGTTTTGTCCAGGAGACGTAGGAACAAAAACTGTATATTCACATTTTTACCAGGGTGGTTCCTACCCCATTTTCTGGACTTAAAACTTTTCATTTTCATATAGTCAGAATTTCAGTAGTTGTAACTTGGAGGGTTTTCAAAATTCAACTTTCAAATTTTAATAGTTTTGTCCAGGAGACGTAGGAACAAAAACTGTATATTCACATTTTTACCAGGGTGGTTCCTACCCCATTTTCTGGACTTAAAACTTTTCATTTTCATATAGTCAGAATTTCAGTAGTTGTAACTTGGAGGGTTTTCAAAATTCAACTTTCAAATTTTAATAGTTTTGTCCAGGAGACGTAGGAACAAAAACTGTATATTCACATTTTTACCAGGGTGGTTCCTACCCCATTTTCTGGACTTAAAACTTTTCATTTTCATATAGTCAGAATTTCAGTAGTTGTAACTTGGAGGGTTTTCAAAATTCAACTTTCAAATTTTAATAGTTTTGTCCAGGAGACGTAGGAACAAAAACTGTATATTCACATTTTTACCAGGGTGGTTCCTACCCCATTTTCTGGACTTAAAACTTTTCATTTTCATATAGTCAGAATTTCAGTAGTTGTAACTTGGAGGGTTTTCAAAATTCAACTTTCAAATTTTAATAGTTTTGTCCAAGAGACGTAGGAACAAAAACTGTATATTCACATTTTTACCAGGGTGGTTCCTACCCCCTTTCCTGGACTTAAAACTTTTCATTTTATAATAGTCAAAATTTCAGTAGCTGTAACTTGGAGGGTTTTCAAAATTCAACTTTCAAATTTTAATAATTTTGTCCAGGAGACGTAGGAACAAAAACTGTATAATCACATTTCTCCTAGGGCGGTTCCTACCCCTCTTTCTGGACTTAAAATTTTTCATTTTCTTATAGTCAAAATTTCAGTAGCTGTCACTTAAAGGGTTTTCAAAATTCAACTTTAAATTTTTAATAGTTTTGTTCAGGAAGCGTAGGAAGAGGAATTGTATAATCAAATTTTTCCTAGGGCGGTTGTTACTTCCCCATTTTCGTACTTAAACTGCACAAGTTGTTGCTTATTGGGTTTCTAAAATTCTATGTTTAAATTTGAATAGTTTTGTCTTTGAAACAGGAACAAAAGCTGTATGGTTACATTCTTCCTAATGCGATTCTTAACCCCTATTGTCGTGCATGAATTTAGGAAGCCATGGACGGAGTGGTTGTTAACCCCTTTCCTGAATTTGAAACATGCTATTTCGTAATAGTCAAATGGCAATGTGCGTAGGCGATAGAATTTTGAAGACTCTCAATAAATTTTCATTGTTAGGGCTAAAGAACGTACAAGCAAGAACTAATTTTAATTTGCATGTGCATATAAGAGAAGCGAAACGCATAATTTTAGTTTTAAAATTAGTTTTGCAGAAAATAATATTTTTACCCCAATTTACAATAAAATGTTGTTTTTAAAAAGCCAGTCGTGTAGTGCGTAACTAAATGTATGGACATATTTTTGTACTTCATAGTTACTTAAAATAGCCAAATTAGTTTATGGTTTGGGTGACGATTTTAAAATTGCGTGTATAATGATGTCTTTCCACTATTTTTCAGACGATGTAGGTATGGAAACTAAGAGAAGCGTTTTTAAAATATTTAAAAATTCTTCTAGTTTTTTCATTACTTGATAAGAATAATTCTGTAGTGCACTATCGTTTGTTATAAATCAAGTATTATAAGAAGGTGAATGTTCATGTATGCTTGTTTAAAAAACAATAAATTTTCTAAGTACAAAAATAGGAGTTATCAGTTATCATTACCACTTACAAAGTATCATATTTAGTTTTAGGAAAGAAAACCTTCGGCAAACAATTAGTTAAGATTGTTGCGTAAACGAATATTGTAAGAATAGACTGATATTCATACAGTTTCAGTGTAACAGTTACATTAATCCTGTTGTTTTGAAGAATGAGAAATTGTTCGGACAGAACTCAGCCAATTTGTCACCCCACCCTCGACGCCCTTAATATACTAGCTTCTACTCTGTAAGAAGATGATTATAAAGACACATCAAACATCTACTCCAGCGCCATCTTACGGCACCTTGCCAAACCTTTACATTCACTACGTATTATGTTACAGTTTTCTATAATATTAATTTCATTATTATTCTACTTATCTACATTTCCACTAGATGGCACACTCAATATAAAATCTATTATCATTACATATTATAAACATAAATATTGTACTTACCTTTTCTGTATTTTTAATTTGAGCAAACATTACTCAATCCCTAAATACTTTATTTTGCAAATCTCACTTTATTTATAATTAAAATAAATATTTTAAACTTGTTTTACTTTTAAAATACGAAACTAGTATTATTAACTTTTATGACAATTAACAAATTTTTGAAAAACTACACCAAATTATCATAAAAACAACAATGGGAATCATAAAAATAAAATCAATAAAAAGAAGCAACATAATATAAAGCACACCAACTCATTATTTTTTAAAAACTTCACAATTTACATTTTTTATTGCTTAGCAATCAACATAATTAATCAATTTACAGGTTTCCAAGATAAATACTGGTATTACATATTCATTAATCCTACTGAACAACAGGAATGGCAAATTTGGTCTTCACTATAATATGTATAGTAGTTTATAATAACTAATAACACCACTGATCGCTATGCAAAGTAAAACTGATTGATAATAAATAAATAAAAAGATTCGTCTTGTATAAACAATCACTTTTGAACAATCACAACGAATGATACTTCGTTAAAAAAACATCCATAGTTTTCATATTTCCTACTTAAAATTACATAATTCGAATCGCACTAATCCAATCGCCATATTATCTCTGAGGTGAAAATAATTTCAGTTTACCCAAACTCAAAATTACTTATAGATAACTAATTCTAATAAGAAAGTAACTCTTTACCATTCCAAACAATTAATTTGAAGTTCCCCTAATAATACAAAAAAATCCTAATTAACTCATTCAGGAATAAATACATACTACATAAAGCGAATTACAATGAATTTTTGTATAATATTATACTTTCATTTCTAAAACAACACAAAAACAAATTTTTTTAGCTGAAACAAATAGCGTGTAAGTACATAAAAGAAAGAAGAGAATTTAATACATTTTTCATAAAACAATTCGCCATCATTAAAACAAGAATAAACTTATAAAAGATTTTTTCCTAAAAAAAAAACATTATTTTCACCACACAGAAAACCAAGATTAAGAAAGTGCGACCTTTTCTATTATTATATATTTAAATACGTCGAATTTCACCCACACATTACTCACAAAAGAAAATAACAACCTTGCACGCCCTTACAAAAACTACCCTCGAGGGTACTATGGTACCGAAAATTCATACATCTACACTCTAAAGAAAAATCACTAATATATTACTCTATTTCAATTAATTCTTTTTAAACTTCTTTTGTCCACTAAAAGAAAAATGAAGAAATCCGAATAACAAAAACCATTTTGGTCTAATAATTTTAAAAGAATATTGATAAACTCAGTCCTACCGTTTTGGCTAATCCGATCGTGCTATCTTCTTCTTGTGCAGTCGCTTGTGATAGCTCTGCGCCAAAGAGTTGATAATTGACACAACGAAATAAAGGATCATGGCGACCACGAACTTCTCGAACACACTGCTCAGGAGACTTCCCTTCTCCCGTATTTCTGGACTGCCCCTCTGTCGGTGAAGTTTTAATTTCTGGCTTTCAAGGAATGCCTTGAACGGTTCCTGAAGTTTGATACCGATCACTGGCACGACTGCGAGCCACTCAACCGCAGTACTTATCAATGTCTCGTTAAACGCAATGATAACGAATAGTTTTTGGATGTGCATTTTTATTATGGCCTTACCGATTAACGTGGCACCGAAAAAGGTCCAGAACGGAACGAGAAAATGTCCACACGTGATGCCAGCAAGGTCGAATAGGGGATTCGGGATCTGTATGAAAATAAAAACATATTTTAATATTTATGTAGAATCCTATTTCATTTTTTTTTAAGTTAAATTAAATTAATAATTACGAAGAAACAGTGTAGTTCCTCTAAAACATCAATGGCAACAAATTTACCCAAGTTTTAACATAATATGGTGTTATATTAAAAACCGTTTTTGAGCTGAATATTTAGGAATTTAATAAAAATTGTAACTTGTGTAAAATCCATACTTTCATCGTTTGAGAAGTTTGTTTCTTTTTGAAAAAAAAAATAGACGTTGTGACTATTATTAACTTAATTATAATTTGTACCTAGATTGGCATAAACAACCATTTTAATATAATCCCAAAAGTGTATATTTTTTCAATAGAAATTCATAAATTGTTCAGTCAGTTGCCTACTTCTTTTTGCTCAATAAACTACATCAATTTAATAGTTCATTACCGTTTAATTCAGACTTTAGTTTTCATACAAAGCCAGGGGTTTTTCTATTATCCTATGACAAACTCAAAAACAGGAAAATTACCTTTAAACTTAAATAAAACAATTACATATACATGTAAAAATAAATTACGATGTACTTCATTTTTAAACTAAAAATAAAAATGAATGGAAAATTCAATAAACTTCGTAGAGTAAAAAAATGCATGCATTTCGTAATTTACCAACACGTTGATATTTTCTGAGAAATAATGTAATAAATATTCTGTACAATGAATAATAAGATGTAACACTAACATCTAAATAGTACAAATTAATTCTACATTCCGTTTTTAAAAGCAATTGATATATTCTCAAATTAAATTACAATTAAAAAAGTACAAGCAATAAATGAAAGAAATTATGTTTGAATAGATGCTAAAGGTATACTTACACTTGCACAAGCCAGAATTCCAAGGAAACCAACTTTCTGTACAATATGTTCCACAAAAAGTTTCCCCTTTTCCATTAGAGTTAGATTTTCCCGATTTATTTCTTTCCTCTGCAACTCTTCGAATTCCCTTAATTCATCATCGTCATCAGGATCATACCTGAATAAAATAAACAAGTTTTTCAATCTAACACTAATATGTATAGAAATTATACATTCCAAACATTAACATTTTCAAAAATATGTATTTTACAGTTAACTGATAAAGATACAAAAAAGTGTCTGCAATAAATGAAACTTATTTTGCGATTTAACACTAATGGAGTAACGTACCCTGACAGTCTCGCTGCCCTTGCCATGAAATAGGGAGGCAACTCGCCCAATGCAGTACCAGCGCCCCAGCACATTGCTTCTAATCTGACTTTTGACATTATTGACCATATCGAGACAATTTGACTAGGATCTGCCTCATTTGGACAAACTATGCTAAAAAATAATAACAATAAACTAACGAATAAGTAAAAAAAACCAATACCACCAAGTAATACATAAAGATAAGGTAAATGATTCTGTCTACAATTTGAAAATCCTTAAGAAATGTAGGTATCCACATTTAAAAGGACAAATTTCATCACTTGCCTTATGTGCACAATAATAACTTTTGTAAATACAAAATAATGGAAAATGTCTCCTTTTTGTACAATTTATTTCGCCTCTACTAGCTTGCAGAAAAGTTCAAAATAATAATAAAAACTTACTCGTCAGGATATGGCGGCTCTGGGAAGTTTAAAGAACCACACTCGTACGCTGCCAAAGTGACTTGAGCAATATGAGGTCCTAAATATAACAGGAATGTGTGTAGTCCCGTACCCAGTCCTACAGACGACAATATTCCTAAAAAAAAAGAAACAAAATGGATGGATTAATAACTTGTATTGTTAACAGAAAGCATTTCATTTAAAAGAATTTACTATATACCTATATAAAATAACAATTTGGAAATAGGACTTACGTAGCTCATGTCTCAGTATTCTGCATTCATTAAAGATGGTTGAGAGGTACAATCGGAGACAAGAGTACATAAAATTAGAAATTCGTGATTAATTAGGTTTTGCAGCATATCACGAGGTAAATAAATACTATCAATACTAAAAAAAAGTATACGGTTTGAGAGAAAATTTGGAATTTGAGCAAAAACTTTTTAATATATTTAAATAATAATTAAAACTTCAAAATTGCATTTATTTCAGACAATTACAAATATTATCATTATATTATCAAGTAAAAACGAGATTTTCAGCTAATTTTTCATTTTTTCCTCGATAACCATTTAGTGAATTTGAATAACCTTACGCTAAAGTGATTCTCCAGAGTTTCAAGTTACTTATTATAAAAGTTTGAAGTTTCTGATAGCTTTTTTTCTGTTAATAAAAATAAATTTAATCTGTTCGGTTAACGAATCTCCATAAAATGACGTGTAAAATTACAAGTTTTTAAAATTGCAATTACTTTTTAACGATTTAGTGAATCGACTTGTAGTTTTTACAGGAGTTTTAGAATTGAATGAGGAACGTTCTTCCAAATTTTTATTTGTCTCGTAGCATTTTGACATACCTCCCAAACATCCTTAAGACGCACCATAAGATTTTCTGATATATTATCACAGCTTGCACAGAAATGGTTTAAGTAAAACCATCGAGTAAAGCCTCTAGTATTACTTTATTACTTAATTAATGTAACATGCACCTAATAAAGTATGTATATTACAACAACTTATTCTTACCTAAACCTATCCAATAGAAACACCACATTGATGTCTTATAAATTTCTTGTACTACATACTGGTGGGGACCAGCGGTCTTAGAAACTACTGTTAGTGAAATTAGTAGAATAGCTATTACTAAGACTGTCTTCTTAAACTGTAGTAATCTGAAAAATATAATAATATTATATAAGTAATACCTCTAATGCAAATTTTTCTATGTAACTGAATAAATTCAGGAGGTACATTATTTAAATATTAGTAATAGCACACAATTAATGAAGATGTGTTGAACAAATTGGTAGTCCATACGAGAACAAATTCAAATTGCTAAATTCTCAGCCGACCAGTGAATAACCAGACAGAAGAATAAATATTTTTCTTTCCGACGTTTCGTTGATTTGGTTTGCCAACCTCAATACAATGAGTAGCAAAACAAAGATACGCCAACGTCGTGTATTTATTCTTCTACCTGGTTCTCCACTAATTAGCTGAGAATTCAGGGAATTTTATCTCATATAACACTATTAATATTTTAAGTGTTGCTATTGATTTCATTATTGCACAATGAAAAAAAATGTGTTTCCAAAAACTTAAACTTACTTGTTTCCATATGTATACAAGAGGACAAAAACTTCTTTAAAAAAATATTCTAACGTCTTTAAGGGTCGTCGCCACAACACGAGGCTTTCCCTTTCCAGCTTCTCGCCCTGCTTTTTGTGTTTCGAAGTAGAGTTCGTTTTTTTATTAGAAGCAATTTCAAATACGCTATTCCCATTAGCTGTCGGTTCTTTGACTTTCGCGTTCCCCGACATCTTGAGGCCCAGCCTTTGCAACTAAACAAAAGAAAATAAGGAACTTCAATAAACGACTGTCTAATCCAATAACAATAAAAAACACAAACAACAAAGAAATATAAATCGCAAAAATGCAAATAAAAAAAAAAACGGAGATACAAACAGAAAATAATAATGTTTGTTGAAGCATTTTATACTTCAAGATAGTACATCTACACTAAATAATAAAGTTAAGTGTATGCCCTTTTTGAACTTATGCCACAAACGACCCTGTACATGGCATGAATAAGAGACTGTTCCGAGTGATCTAAAAGTGTTTTGGTGTTTATAATAATTATATTTATATACACAATTAGAAAATAAATTTAACCATTATTTCAAAACTTTAGCTCAATAGTGTATAATATATGTATATATAATTACTGTATTTCATTTTGAATAAATGTACAAGTCAGCAAGTTACAAATACGTAGTTACTATGGAAAGGTATTCATTCATTGCCAATTTATTTAATCAGAGTTGAGTTTTTATTGCAGTTTAGTGCTAAGCTTCAAAAATACTCATGCAGGCAAAAATATAAAAATACAGCACAAAGCACATGTGCTTATTTGTGTGCAGAGCATGGTAAAAAATAAAGACACCCGAATGGAAGCATACGAAGGGAAATATAAAAGTTTTAACAAAATCATCTAGTGATAATTTAATTATCGCTTAAACGCTTGGAAATAAGAATTTTATGTTTTATAAGTGCTAAACGTATTTAACCTTTTTTTTTGTGTAAAATATTATAATGAAACAGAATTTGGCAAACAAATACAATTAAAAATGTTCACTAACGTAAATTATTACCTAACAATAAATTATCAGGCAATAAAAATATTTAATAAAACTTTATCGCAAAATTTATTATTAATCTTTATTCTTTGCTGGTTTATGAAACTGTTAATACAAAAAATTTAAAAATTATGCAAAAGAAAAGCACCTGTCGAGTTTAAACAATGTCAAAAATGTTAATCTCAATAATGTGAGTTAAGTTGGTCTTTAGCCAAACCACATTATTCACACTAAACTTATACCTACATATACATAATTACACTTTGATGTAAAACAAAACTGAAAATGTTATATTTGAAACCGCAGGCTGCTCAACATTTTTATGTTAACACAAAACGTTGATTGCTGCTGATTGCCAAAATCATTTAACAAGATAAGAAAGCACTTTTTTTTAAAATTCATGTTCCAAAATTTTTAAAAAAATTGCAACAACAAAATATAAATATAATTTAAAAGCAACAATTCACAAAACAGACAATTCGAATATAAAAAGATTTACATTTCAAATTTCGAAAAAAAAATCACTTTAATAGTCTAGTTAACAATATCGGAATTCTGAATTTTTTACATTTATAAATCGATATTTGACGCCGAAAAGAAAATTGGAAAACAAACCAATACTAATAATAGTGGCAAATAAATCCCTAAGAACTCACCTTCAGTAAATAATGAAACTAAAACCTCCCTGGTTAATAAAAATTAAACTCGCAAAAATATTTCAAAAAAAAAAGGGTTCTGAAGTTAAAATTTAAAAAGTTTGGGATAAAGCGATTCATAAAAAGACGCACAGGCACATATGACTTGACTGTTTGTGAATGTTGACTGGCCAAGGTATCAACTTTTTAGTGAAAGGTACTAAAGACTAAACCAAAAACCGTTCTTCGAACAGACGATCCGGCCATCCGACCAATACATAGACAAAAGAAACGGAAGATGATTAAAACGATAAGTAGGCGACCGTGTTATTAACCGGACCAAGTTTTCAGCGAAGATCTTACATTATAGTACTACAATATAACCGTAAGCTTTTATAAAGCGTCTTCAATAAATAAATAACGCAAGTACTTTAACTGTTAGTACAAGTTAACAAGTTGTTCGTTCGTTCGTTCGTTCAACCAGTGGCAGATCTACAGACGGAAGTATTAATTTGTTCAATTTAAAGATTTCAACACACTAATATGGAGATTTTTCTTTTAATTTCCGTTTCCATAAAACAAAATTTTACAAATCAATCATGTCCAAAGTTGACGATTATATGTACAGGTGTTGAAATTGGTCAGCAATGAACCATAGGGTAATTGCACTAAATTACTTACTAATTTGGGGTCGTCCATAAGATACGTTTACAAAAAAGGGGGAGGGAGGGGTATTGCATAGCGTAGGGGGAAGGAGGGTTTATTTTGATGTTTTTCTTAACGTGAGTTCTTAAAATTTTTAACTACAATAGAAAGTCATTATCATTGCTATTTTTAATACCAAGAAATCGTTGGCGTAAACTGGTTTTCTGACATAATATTTGATTTAGCGGAACGAAGGGAGAGGAAGGGCTCTAAAAGGGTGAAATTCTGAGTGACATATTTAATGGACGACCCCTATTTACCACACCCACACATCACATGTTGTTAGTTAATCGTAAGTAGTAGACCAAATCCTTCATATTATTGAACTGGTCCGCATAAGGCAGCTCTGCGTACTCTTTTGAAAACTCCCCTCCACACCGGTAAGCTAAATTCAATTAAACTACATCGCCAATAAGGTTAAAGACAAGTTTGCATTTACGAAGGATCTTAGGATATAATTAACTTTCAAAATACAAATAGATGAGTAAATATTTTCATTTCATTACGAGCCGCCACTGATGAAGCCTTAACTGTTTTTAAGTTTGTAAGCCTCAAACATACCGATACACAGACCAAAAGTTACAGTAATGTTAAGTAAAAAATTTCAATGCATAAAAAAGTGCATAAAACAAGAATTTCATAATAGGTATTACCGAAGAAGTAGTAAAATGATAGTTCCAAAGTTGTAAAAAGTAAGTAAAAAATGGAGATTGACCATTACAATGGTTTTCGACATGAACTAAAACATTTCAATCCAGAACTTTATATATCGACTTGCAAACCAAAATATCGACTTATAACTCCAAATTTCGACTTGCAACTAAAAATATCGACTTACAACTCGGAATTTCGACATGAACCGGAACAATTCCACATACAAACTCGACGTTTCGACTTGCAACTCAAAATACCGACTTACAACTCGAAATATGAACATAAACAAAAAAAATTCCACTTACAATTCGATATTCCGACTTGTAACCTAAAATTTCGACATAAACCAAAAAATTTCCATATACATACTAAAAACAAAACCACATAACTCATTCCTTCTACTTGCAACTCGAAATTTCGACATAAACCAGATTTCCATTTACAACGTGATATTTCGACTTGCAACTCAAAATTTAAACATGAACCAAAAGACTTCTACATACATCATCTCGAAATTTCCGCTTGCAATTTCAGCATGAACTAAAAAATTTCCACTTGCAATTCAAAATTTGATTTTACAACTCGAAATTACGACATTCAACTCGAAATTTCGATATGAACCAGAAGATTTCCACTTACAACTCGATATTTCGACTTGCAACTCGAAATTTTGACAAGAACCAGTATATTTCCACTTTTAAGCCGATATTTCGACTTGCAACTCAAAATTTCAATTTCACCAGAATCAACCAGAACATTTCCACTTACAGCTCAATATTTGCTACAAAACTCCCATTTACAACTCGATATTTTGACTTGAACTCAAAATATTGATTAATATCTCAATGCATAAAAAAGTGCATAAAACAAGAATTTCATAATAGGTATTACCGAAGAAGTAGTAAAATGATAGTTCCAAAGTTGTAAAAAGTAAGTAAAAAATGGAGATTGACCATTACAATGGTTTTCGACATGAACTAAAACATTTCAATCCAGAACTTTATATATCGACTTGCAAACCAAAATATCGACTTATAACTCCAAATTTCGACTTGCAACTAAAAATATCGACTTACAACTCGGAATTTCGACATGAACCGGAACAATTCCACATACAAACTCGACGTTTCGACTTGCAACTCAAAATACCGACTTACAACTCGAAATATGAACATAAACAAAAAAAATTCCACTTACAATTCGATATTCCGACTTGTAACCTAAAATTTCGACATAAACCAAAAAATTTCCATATACATACTAAAAACAAAACCACATAACTCATTCCTTCTACTTGCAACTCGAAATTTCGACATAAACCAGATTTCCATTTACAACGTGATATTTCGACTTGCAACTCAAAATTTAAACATGAACCAAAAGACTTCTACATACATCATCTCGAAATTTCCGCTTGCAATTTCAGCATGAACTAAAAAATTTCCACTTGCAATTCAAAATTTGATTTTACAACTCGAAATTACGACATTCAACTCGAAATTTCGATATGAACCAGAAGATTTCCACTTACAACTCGATATTTCGACTTGCAACTCAAAATTTCAATTTCACCAGAATCAACCAGAACATTTCCACTTACAGCTCAATATTTGCTACAAAACTCCCATTTACAACTCGATATTTTGACTTGAACTCAAAATATTGATTAATATCTCAATGCATAAAAAAGTGCATAAAACAAGAATTTCATAATAGGTATTACCGAAGAAGTAGTAAAATGATAGTTCCAAATTTTCAAGTTATAAAAAGTAAGTAAAAAATAGAGATTAACCATTACACTGGTTTTCGACATGAACTAAAACATTTCAATCCACAACCTTATATATCGACTTCGAACCCAAAATACCGACTTACAACTACAAATTTCGAAATAAACTAGAAAATTTCCATTTAAGCTCAAAATTTCGACATGAACCACATACATCTTGAAATTTCGATTTGCTATTTAGACATGAACAAAAAAATTCCACTTATAACTCGATATTTCGACTTGCAACTGAAAATTTCGACTTAGAACTCGAAATTACGACATGCATCTCCAAATTTCGACATGAACCAGAACATTTCCACTTACAACTCGATATTTCGACTTGCAACTCAAAATTTCGATTTACAACTCTAAATTACGACATGCAACTCCAAACTTCGACATAAACCAGAAGATTTCCACTTACAACTTGATATCTCGACTTGTAACTCAAAATATCGACATGAACCAAAAGATTTCCATATATATCTCGAAATTTCGACATGGACTAAAAAAATCCACATGGAACTCGATCATTTCACTTACAACTCGAACATTCGACATGAACACGATTTCCACTTTCAAGTTGATATTTCGACTTGTAATTCAAAATTTAAACTTACAACTCGAAATTACGACATGCAACTCGAAATTTCAACATGAACCAGAAGATTTCCACTTACAGCACGATATTTTAACTTGTAATTTCGACATGAACTAATAAATTTCCTCTTACAACCCGATATTTCGACTTGCAACTCAAAATTTCAATCTGCAACTCGAAATTTCGACATAAACCAGAACATTTCCTTTCTTCTGCCTTGCAACTCCAAATATCGACTTTCAAGTTGAAATTTAGAATTTAAACTGAAAATTTTAACGTGCACGTGACCCGTGCTCACGATTATAAGCTAGAAAGTTTGATTGTACATAAACAGTTAACACATTGTTACATTGAAATTACGAGTAACACATGTGCTTTTTGAACAATTATTTAAATGTATTTCCCATTAGAAAGTATGAACGGGTTATCACTGAAAGAAGACGAAACAAATGAAGACTGTTGACCCTGTTGGCCAAAGTAATCAGCCTACTTCGCGGGTCACAGCTAAATGAAATGTAGGAAGAAACATTACTGTGTCATGTACATACATCCAATAAAATTAAGCATATAATATTTCACATACTGTAAATTATTTTATGGCTACCAAAAAACTGCTTAGTAGGTAGCTATCCTAATCCTACTAGCCTCAAAAAAGTGTTTTTGAAAATCGTCCATGTTTGTTAGGATGAAAATTGTAGCGATGCAATTGAACGGTTACATCTCTGCTAACATGAGTTTATATTAATTTCCGTTTGCAGGTTTATTTGAAACAAATAAACGTAAAAATGGTTGGTTTTAGTTCTAAACTTTTAATTTTAATAATTTCAATATCAGTTAAAGAGCTGGACACGAGACTTCAGTGTCAACCGAAATATGGACAAATTAAGATAACGTGTCCGGATAATAAGGGTTACGTTGCTAAGAAGGAGGACACCCCACTAATAACAGGGGCTACATACTTCAATAAAATACTGCAAGAAACTTCACATTACAGAAATGAAAGAAACTCCAAAAGGGTAAACACGGACAGGGATGAAATAGAAAAAAATTACTGCAAATATGAAAAATTAACAGAAAATCAACGTCAAGGGTACTTTCGGTTATCAAATTCGGAACTGAGGACACAAATGTATCCACCACCTCTTTATTGTAACTCATGTGTTAACCCTTCGGCAACTTGGGCATTTTCACCCTTTGTATCCACCCCGCTATTGCAAATGTGTAGAAACGTAACCTACCCAACTATGTATGTATGTATGTATGTAACAAATAATTCGTTCGTTTACTACCTACTTAATTATACTATAATAACGATCCCAATGAGAATATTGTTAATATAACAGCAATTTTAATTAACAAATTAATTGGCTGCAGTGAAACATAAAATGATCGTCTTCTTCGGTAGAAAAATTGTGTTTCATAAAATCTCAAATCTTTTTAAATGTGATTAATATGTTTGTAGATGTATTCGTTGTTTAATAACACGTGTTAAATTTAACTTTAATCTCCACTTAAAACGCAAATAATTATCCCAGAGAATCATCCTGTAAGATTTTGTAACTCTAAATAATGATAAATGAATCTTTACCTCGAACTCCAAATTATTGAAACATCATTCAAATTATGAAACATTTTGGCAAATGATCAACATCGCTACGTACTTATTACGTGTTCGATCTCATATTTAATCAGTTTCTAATTAGTAGAAATTAACGCGCAACATACCACTATTAAATACGTAAATCTTAAAACTGCCTGAATGAAAATGATAACCAATTTAAAATTTTCAATTTTTAGTAAATGAAGACTGTAAACGTAGGACTTCCGGAAACATTCGTTTAAATCTTTGTTCAAGTGTCCAGTCTCTAATGAGACTTATTGTACAGCCCGATTCGACCATGTATTACAGATTACACAACCAAAACAAAATAAAACGCATGTACAGTCCTAAGCATAAAAATTGTTGTGCCTCAATTAACTAACTACAAAAATTACTATCAATAAAAATACAAATTTACAATGCAATTTTAAACATGATTAGAATAGAATTTAATTGTTTTGAGCGCAACACCAATAAATTACGAAAGGCAAATAATAGCATGGCCTTTCATAATAACAAATAAAAAATACTAAATAAAATTTGAAGAACTGAATAAAAATTCTACCTAAACGCGATATGACGTTTTATACGTAAAATAGTTTAAAAAAATGTACCCATCATAAATGATCATCTCGCTCTTATAATTTAAATAATTAAACAATTAATTTATTAAAATCAGCATTTCCAATACTGCTATAATCAATGTTAACAAATTACACGTGTAATGTTTTTTTATTAATTTAGTTTGTAGGTAAGTTTCAATATTTGCATTTTATTTTTTAAAGTTATATCTCAATCTCTACTTTGTCAATTTCGATTAATTAACCAATGTGTTTATATTTATT
>NW_020438891.1:183459-211273 GCF_000699045.2 Agrilus planipennis
AAAAGAAAAAAGTGATAATTTAGAATAAAATAGAGAACTCATAAAAACAAATTTTTAAAAATTCTAACTTATTGTAAGTAGACATATAATACTTAAGAGTATTAAGTTTGATTAATCAATCAAAATCGATAAAGTAGAGATCAAGATAGGACTAAAACTAAATTGATAATAAAAAACATCTTTTTGAGATTGATTTTCAATTAAATTTAATTAATATGTTGCGTCAGGCAGAACATAGGTACCAGTCAATGCTAAATTTTAAAATTGTCAATAAACACCAATAAACATTTATGGTAATCAAAATAAAAAATATGTAATTATCTGAAAATGTAAATGTAATTTGTTAAACCAAGTGCATACCTAGGTATGCAGTAAAAGAAATTCTTCTCGAGGTAATTAACGATAAGTACATGGCCAGGTTGCACTTATCTGTCCTTAATATGTTATTATATACATACAATCAACAAATATATACATCACACAATTTAAAAGTAGATATTTTATAACAATGTTGTAGTTACCTTGACTTTAAACCCACACGACCAAAACCACAAAAGTTATGAAACATTTTGCGACAAGTTATTATAAAACACTAGCTCAACGGTTGCTTGTGTAATCAGCTAATTGCAAGATTTTATTTCACGCACTATAACTTTTTAACCATAAAAACAATGCAAAAGGGTCGTCAACTCCTTATACCGTACACCAGAAAATAATCATTGTATAAAACAAACAAATGAAGTAGGCACATAAAACAATAGAGTCGGTCGGATGCCTGACCCACCTGAATCTTTTATTATTCGCATTTCCCGATTTAATGCGAAAACAAACGATCAAAGGCAAAATAAAAGAAAAACAATTTAATAGTATTGAATTGAAACATTACCCATTTACAGTCATAGGTAAAAAAAGTGTACGTGTCCAATTTTATGCAAGAATAATTTTAAAAAAGCAGCATCTATAGTAGGAGCCTTCCATGAATGTGATTTTTTTCAGAAATATTCGTTTTAAATGAAAATTTAAGAAGGAAATTTAAAAATTCAATCCCTTAAGATATACATCTTGTGCAACAAAAAAAAAATAGCACAATCAAAATTCATCAATTGGGGCATTAAATAAAGTTGTTAAGGCAATTAAAAAAAACTAATACATCCACAGTTNTACATCAGCTTTAAAAAGAGCTTATTACTAGAAAGGAATTCTACATGAAGGCAAAAACTAGCAAAAAATTATTGTTTTAAACAGCAAAATAATAAGCATCACTTAATCCCCTCTAACGATAAGTTAAAATAGTGTTTCCATATTTAGCAAAAGCTATTCAAGCAAGTTATTAAAAAATATCTACCTATTTCATGCAAAAAAGGTAAGAAAAACAAGGAAATCCAAACATGTGTTTACATCAGCTTTAAAAAGAGCTTATTACTAGAAAGGTACCTCGTTTTGTAGCTAGTAAATTTAACATAAAAAGTAACTATTATTATTAGCAAACGAAAAACGAGCAAGAGAAAAATCTTTATAGGAAAGCCAACATATACCTGTAAGGTATTAAAATTAAAAAGAAAAACTGAGGTGAGTCCAGGACATGTTTGAATTTTTAATTGTAAAATAGTTTTAAGAAAGCCTACCAATTCAATTTTAGTGCCAGAGGTCTTCTGGCCTCGTTTTCTGCATTCTGCTTTTAATTGGTCTTTAGTATAAGCAAGAAGGTCCTCAGTGGTTTTGCTTCGAACCAAATTTGTGTTATCCTGTGATTCAGATATGGAAGATCTAGTAGATAAATTTGAAACCGATATCGAGTTTTGAGCATTTCTAGACCTAATTCGTTTGCCACCCATGACCTATGTAATTTGCATGCAATTAGTATTAAATATAATCTAAGTTCATGTTAGTATACATACACAATAAATGATACACAAAATATATGTAATGCATCTAAAAGTATATGCCTCTATTTTATACTTTAAAATTACTTAAATAATGGTAAATGAAATGAATGATTATATACTGATATAGTAAAGATAGTGTTGCTACTACATGATATGTGTATTTACATAGGAATATCTTCTTATTTGAAGGTATTTATTTTGTTTGAAAATGAGAAGATAAGGTAAATATGAAAAAGTAATGTTGAATTAAAAACTAAGGCGCATAATACAATATAATGAAAGGACTGAAATTTGGCAATACTCTACCCTTTGTGTCTTTGTGTAATTACAGTAGGTAAATGATGTGAAATTGTAGTACTTATTTTAAATTATGATTTTTTATGTATTTTGCAGCCAAAAATAAAAACATACAGCGANCCCTCTAACGATAAGTTAAAATAGTGTTTCCATATTTAGCAAAAGCTATTCAAGCAAGTTATTAAAAAATATCTACCTATTTCATGCAAAAAAGGCAAGAAAAACAAGGAAATCCAAACATGTGTTTACATCAGCTTTAAAAAGAGCTTATTACTAGAAAGGTACCTCGTTTTGTAGCTAGTAAATTTAACATAAAAAGTAACTATTATTATTAGCAAACGAAAAACGAGCAAGAGAAAAATCTTTATAGGAAAGCCAACATATACCTGTAAGGTATTAAAATTAAAAAGAAAAACTGAGGTGAGTCCAGGACATGTTTGAATTTTTAATTGTAAAATAGTTTTAAGAAAGCCTACCAATTCAATTTTAGTGCCAGAGGTCTTCTGGCCTCGTTTTCTGCATTCTGCTTTTAATTGGTCTTTAGTATAAGCAAGAAGGTCCTCAGTGGTTTTGCTTCGAACCAAATTTGTGTTATCCTGTGATTCAGATATGGAAGATCTAGTAGATAAATTTGAAACCGATATCGAGTTTTGAGCATTTCTAGACCTAATTCGTTTGCCACCCATGACCTATGTAATTTGCATGCAATTAGTATTAAATATAATCTAAGTTCATGTTAGTATACATACACAATAAATGATACACAAAATATATGTAATGCATCTAAAAGTATATGCCTCTATTTTATACTTTAAAATTACTTAAATAATGGTAAATGAAATGAATGATTATATACTGATATAGTAAAGATAGTGTTGCTACTACATGATATGTGTATTTACATAGGAATATCTTCTTATTTGAAGGTATTTATTTTGTTTGAAAATGAGAAGATAAGGTAAATATGAAAAAGTAATGTTGAATTAAAAACTAAGGCGCATAATACAATATAATGAAAGGACTGAAATTTGGCAATACTCTACCCTTTGTGTCTTTGTGTAATTACAGTAGGTAAATGATGTGAAATTGTAGTACTTATTTTAAATTATGATTTTTTATGTATTTTGCAGCCAAAAATAAAAACATACAGCGAAAAGCAAATAATTACCAGTAACAGAAGTTTATGAATTCACTTTTGCTTTATGCATAAAATAAATGGTATTAAAAACATACATAACCAACCATGTGGAAACATCAGTACAATAGCTACTTAAAATGGTTTAATTATGCTTAAAAGCACCTGACAAATAGCATGTAAGCATGATTATTTTAATAATTGCCATGTTTAGGCAATACTTACTTGAACTATCAATTCACTATAATAACAAAAATTCAACGAATGTTATTCACTACTCATTTTTTTAAGAGTACATGAACTACCAACACTAGAGAATGCGCACATTAACTGGATGTCGTGTCAAAAAGCTAATGGTTACGAAACAAATTTTTAAATATTCAACTAAGAACTAAGCAAGATATTTTGAGACCGAGCCAATTATTTCCAACGATCACTTTTAAACTAATGACAAGTACAAATTATTTCACAAAAGAAGGTTAAGTTCAATACAACGAACCCCGGCTTTTATTGGTCATTAAATAATCAGCTGAGGATCGCCGGGCTCACACCACAACTTCGAGCCTTCTACTGAAACGACGAAGTTCAACTTCTGCAAGCCTTACCGTAGCTGACGTCAGAAAATCTGAAAAATTTGGTCATGGGCGTAACACAAGAGTTTACTATCACAAAGAAATTATGGGTTTAATGCAACTAAACAAACAGAAACTAAAAATATGTAATAGATTAGCTTGCATAACATTCACTCTTCATATTTACTTACATATAAAACAATTTCTAATGTTTAAAATCAAAATTTAATTTGAATTTAATATTAATCTTGTTGGACGCCTATGCTTTTTTCCCGTATTTGACGTCAGCTACTACTATAATTTTGGCTTCAGGTTTTTATGTTTTCAATAGAAGACAGGTTTGTGTCATTGATATAAATTAGAGAAAATTGATCTCCACATAGGCAACCAATATCACAGATGAGTTTAAACGGAAATTTAAATTCGAATTCGGTATAACAAGAAATTAAAAAACTGTAAACGAAAATATTTTTAAATCTATTTTAAAATGATAATTATCACAACCGTATAAAAGAGTATACAAAAGTTATACTTAATTAATAATAGTTTACACCTCAATTAAAATTCTATCCTTTGAGTCGTTCTCCTCTTTAAGCAAATGTGCAGGATGTTTGTTTTTGATGTGCCCTTTTAAATAAGAACTGCAAATGAATGAATGACTACAGTAACTACATTTAAATGGTCGCTCACCATTGTGAGCTCTCAAATGTTTTTCAATTTGCAATCTTGAACAAAATTTTAAAGGACACACAGGACATAAGTGTTTTTTTATTCTTTCTGGAAAAACTTTGTCACCAATTCCGTGTTTCTTAAACAAATGTCTTTCCAATATTTCCTTCAATTTATACTGTTGCCCACAAACTTGGCATTTAAATTCTCTCTGATCTGAATGAGCCTTGAGATGTTTCACAAGTTCGGCTTTTGTACAAAAGCCTTTGTCGCACACGCTACAAGGAAATTCTTTCCGGTCTCCGTGACGTTTCATATGTACATTAAGAGCGCCCTGGGTGACAAATTTTCGACCACAATTGGTGCATAAAAATTTCCACTCTTCTGGATCAGTGTGCACTATTTTTTTGTGAGTTCGGAGGTTGTTTCTAGTAGTGAAACTTTTGATATTGCAAATATCGCATTTAAATTTTCGATCGCCAGCATGCCTTTCGTTATGATGAAACAAGTCGGAACTGGTAAAGAATTTCTTGCCGCAAATGCTACAAATATATTTGCGAACTCCTGTATGATGATTCTCATGACGCACTAGACGCTCCTTATTCGGAAAGGCTTCGTCACAATGAGTGCATTTGAAGCAATTTTCAAATGAGTGCATGCTTCTAAAGTGGTTCATTAATGTAGTAGTTTTTGTGAACTCTTTTAAACAAATTTTGCACTTTTTATCCTTTTTTGTTGGAAAAAATTTTGCCTGAAATTCAGAATTGATATTTTGTTTCACTTCATTCTCGTTGTTTTCACAAATAGTTCTACTATTGTTTTTGTCTGTACTATAATCACTAAATTCGTAGTTTACAACAATTTTGTCTTTGCAGTCTACTGCAGGTTCATTTTCAATATTGACTTCCTTATATAAGTTTTTTTCTGCGCAATGGTTTTCCTTACTTATACAACTCTTCTGAATACATTTGCTTTGTTCTTTATGAGTTTCCTGTCCTAAATTTCCCTTTTCTTTTGTAGCTTTCTTTTTATGCTTTACTTTGTGTGCTTTTCCTACATGTATTTTGTAATTACGAAATGATTGAAATTGTTTTTGACATTGTGAACAATTGAAAAGCTTTCTATCTTTACTCTTTGTAACAGGTGTAAAAATTTTCTTCTTAGTTACAGATTTTACATCTAACTTACTCAACAATTCATCAGCAATTTCTATATTTAAGGATTTACTTTGAACATCATTAGTTCGCCATTGTAAGTCATTTTGTCGTAATGTATCACTTTCTAAGCATTTTCGACGAAATTTAACTGATGTATTTAATTCCTGAATACATGTTCCACAAATATACGGCGGTATAGTATCTTTATTCCAGTCCTAAACATTGTTATTGTTTGTGTTAATGAATATTCACTCAAAATATAATAAACTTACAATCTCCGGTACGCAGTAGAAAAGCAAATCATTTATACTCGTTTCTCCTTCATTAACAACTGAGGTATTTGTCAGATTTTTTTCTTTAATTAAACACACCTTACACAAATTTAGAGAAAACATTTTGTTTTATTTTGAAAACAACTATTAAGGTTATGTTGCTCTAATATTTGAATGGGTATTATATTGCATGCCTTTCTACTGGAAATTAGAAGCTAAAATTTTATACGTGTTCCTCTTGTGACGTCAGAAAATTGGCAAAAATTGATCAATGGCGTATCCCCAAATTTTTATTTCGTTAAATTTAATATACATTTATTTCCTCTTACAACCCGATATTTCGACTTGCAACTCAAAATTTCGATTTACAACTAAATTACGACATGCAACTCCAAACTTCGACATAAACCAGAAGATTTCCACTTACAACTTGATATCNTTTCTACTGGAAATTAGAAGCTAAAATTTTATACGTGTTCCTCTTGTGACGTCAGAAAATTGGCAAAAATTGATCAATGGCGTATCCCCAAATTTTTATTTCGTTAAATTTAATATACATTTACCAAGAAAGAAGGCAACACTTTCAAATATGTGGTACACGCACAATCAGCATTATTTTATATTTATATTCCCTGTAAAGATAACAAATATAAATTAACATTTCAAGTTACTTTTAGTTAATTTTAACACATAATTGTGAAGTATTTGCCGGACGCCTATGGTTTTTGCCTTACTATGACGTCAAATCTTTCACTACTTTGTGGCTTCTACTTATAGTACAGCACGTTGACATTACGGGCTTTTAATTAATGAAAAACTAATCAATTGAATTGAAACTTTGCTTAAAGTTAAACAGCGCAAATTTCAAATTATTTCTTTTACACACTTATATGAATGTGTTCCACAATTTGTTTTCAATAATTAAGATGTTTTTTATAATTAAGACGATGCAATTTTTCTAATGTAGAAAGTAAGGTATACAAAAAAGTAATTGAAGAGTTTTTGAATTTTCCGCAATATTTTCTTCTTCTATTTGTAAAAAAGTAATGTATACTATGGAATTGTTTATTATATAAGTACTTATGCGACGAATTAATAAAAACCACATTCAAATACAAAGGAATGTTACATTTGGCGCTACTTCTTTACTTAAGTACACTATTGTTCACAAAAAAATGACAGATACTCATCAAATTATTGGACAATTGTAATTAAACCTTTTGAGATTCACTTTTGGGAGTATCCGATGGAGCAGAGGACTTCTCCCGGTTTTTATCGCCAAAAGTGGATAAATCGTTGTCATGTTTACTTCTCATGTGCTTGTGTAAATTTACTTGACGAACAAAGCATCGTTCACAATAGTCACATTTATATGTCGCTCCCTGGGAGTGTATTTTTGCGTGCCTATCCAATTGAGTTTGGGTATAGAATTTAAGATTACAATTGGGACAACTGTAGCTGTTTATGGACAAATCTTCATTTTGAATTCCATGCTTATCCAGCATATGTTTTGCGTATTTCTTCTCAAATTTGTATTCTTTTCCACAAATGTTACACTTGAGCGTCCTCTCGTTCAAGTAAGAACGTTGGCTTCTTTGAGATTTAAATGAATATGTGGATGGGGTGTAATTTTTATATGTACAGTATTTCCAGGAATTACTTTCACTAAGTGAATCCAAACTGGCTTTTCTACTGCTTTCAACTGACGCAGATCTTTTACTTTTGATTTGATAGTTTCTATTGAGATTAAATATGTGTCTCATGCTTGTTAGAGGAAAAGCTATTGTACAAAGGTCTTGCAAAATTTGCTCGGTAGCAGATTTGGAGTGGTCTTTTACAAACGGATTTATGTAATTATATCCGCATCTAGAAACTGTTGTGCTTTTATCAAACGAGTCAATGCTACTTGTACCATCAGCTGTGTCTTTATAATACTGGATAAGTTTCTGTTCAAAATCCAGTTTCTCGTTAGTATCACTTGCGATGGAACTTAATAAGTCATCCTCTGAAACGTTTACGGATTTATCTTGTACTAATGGGAGCAGAACTTCTGCTCTCTTAGAGCGCTTCCTCACAACTCTTCCAGATAAAATTTTATCTACCGATAAAGATCCGTTTTTTCTGCAGTCATTACATGAGTAACACCCCCTAGCATTTCCGATATTAAATCTTGAAAATCGTTTTATTAACTTGCATGGACTGTCGGAACATTTAAGGTCAGTTTTCAGACGTTCTTTTTCGAGTTCTTTTAATTTGGTCTTCAACTCATCAATTTCAGGTGTTATTGTTTCTGTGAGGCTTTCATATTTTTCTAAACATTTTTGTCGAAAATCTACAGCCACATTTAATTTTGCCACACATAATTCACAAACGTAGGGCGGAACTTCCGAACAATTCCAATTCTGATTGATTGACAATTAGATAATTTTATATCATGTTTAGTGTAAATGTTTTTTGAATACTTACAATCTCAGGAACGCAAAACGAAAGCTGTTGTTTCAAATTTGTAATGTCTTCCTTTTTGAGGAACACGTCTGTTAGATTTTCATCTGCCTTCTGACAAATAATGCAAGAATTTTGGGAAATCATTTTCAATCAGTCAAATCATTTTCTAAAATTGTGTGACAGGCACGAAAATCCGAAATAATTTAATATCTAGTGTACTATGATGTGCCATTACCTACATTAAAGTGCGTGTGAAATATAGAACCCCAGCATATTTTTCAGGATGCGCAAATGGAGTATAAAGGATTCTTGGAACAGGAATTATGAATGTGTTCAATAATTCCTAATAACAGTTTTAGAAATATTAGTCTTTATTTTTTTTTTTATAACACAATACTTGTAAATAAAAATGATATTATAATTGTATAATAAAAATTTGCAGCCCTACTTCTGCTACCTGCGCACAAAGAAAGTATTAAAAACATTCTAACAATAGTATATAACTAGTATCTATCGTAAATTAACATATACACGAAAGTCTGCATTCAAATTGACGAAAAACGAAACAAAAAAGTGAATAAAATTAAAATAATTGAAATATAACAATCCTAAATTACTTAATTAAATAAACTATAAGAGAAAAAATATATTTACTAAAAAAAACAGAGGGAAAAAGTGCAAAAAAAAAGTAGTAGAACAATCTGCTTTTTAATGATTATGGTGCTTGATATATAGTAGGGGGTAACACTGATAATAATGAAAGGATTTAGGTTTGATGTTTCTATTATATTATATTTTAAACGTTATAAAATCTTAATCTACTTTGCTTTTCTTTTTTTCCTATCAAAAGTATAAAAAATCTACTTTAGAACTACGTTAAAATGCCTAGGAATGTCTATAAAAATATTGGCGATAAACCTGCATATTCAAATTTCAAACAAAATGAAACAAAATTGCAATTTATCTACATACTATTGATAAATCAGGCATTGTCTATATATTATATTATTATTTGACTCCACATAAATACACCCTTAATGTTTGCAATGTTGTTTCATAAACTTGTTTACTATTCATATTTTCTCCTGTAGGTACTGGAAACACTTATCTTCAAGCAAGTACCAAGCATGTTAATAAATGTAGATAAGTGGTAAATAATGATGATGATTTATTTTTGTCTTAATCCAGTATTATGAGAAATGCAAGGTTCAGCTGTGAAAAAAAAGTATTGAAATATATAGAAATAGAGTCAAGAAACTTGTCAAAAATAAAAAGCGTTACCTAAAGGCCATAATTAGTCTCTATAATTCTTTTTGGTTTTTGGAGCCAAGAAGAATCACGTGGACAGTCTTAGTAACGAAGAAAAATGTGTTATTGTGGAATATTGAAAATTGAGAAAGATTGTGTGAGTGAGTTAAATAAATAAATTAAGGTTTATTGCACCAATTAAGTGAAGAAAAAAGAGGAAGTAGAGTTAGACATATACTGCAACCGGATACACAGTAGGTAGATGATATATTTTTGAAGTACATACACGCCACGTTAAACTATTGCCTTATTCTTAAAAATAGCACCAAATGTGTTAGTTCTAATTCATTCTTTACCATTTTATATAACGGTGCGTAAATAATTAAAGGTATTGGTTAAATATACAATCGCATTTAACAATAATCATTAGAGAAGATGCAAAATTAATTGATTATAAAGCAATATATACGAGTAATTATTTTTGATGTATGTGAAACACTCTTTGGCACGACGTGGAGTTAACAAGACGGGACGACGCTCTTGGATGGAACGACGCTTCGATCAGCCAGTCTCCTGACTCGTCGTCGGTTCCTTCCGCCTCACCGTCAAGACTTGCCACTCTCTTTCATGCTTTCATTTTCATTTCCTTCAATAAAAATCAATTTCAATGTTTCACATTTGCCAGGTGACCCGTGACCGCTAATATATTTTTATTTTTATTATTAAAATTTGGAAAATTACTTATGCATGCATCTTATACTATAATATTATTTACTCAGGTGCAGCTTTTTACCTTTCAAGTTTTTCTATCTAGTAAGTACTTAATTGCGTTCCTGGAATTTTTCGGGCCTAGATGTCTGAAAATAATACCTTTCGTCAATAAAGCTTAATTTTGCATCTACTCTTTTTTTTAAATTAACCCGTAATTATTATGCATATACTTAGACTTTTCTAATTAAAGCAAAAGAGTTGAAAGTTCGCACATTTTGTATCGGTTTTATGTACTCAGTGGAATTTTATTCAAAAAATTATAAAAGGTAATAATCAGAAGTTAATATCGATTTAAATTTAAATTGAGTATCTACCTTAAGGTAGTGAAAAAAATTCCACTAGAGATCTGAAAATGGCTTCTTGTTCCTGTTAAGGTTTATTATAAATTTTCTAAACCAGTACCTATTTAATATTAAATTTAATATCCTGGATGATGAAATTTTCAACTCTCCTTGTCAAAACGATCTTAAGTTAATTCATCTTAAACAGCAAAAAAGAAGGCAAGAAGATATAAACGTTAAAGCACGATTTTCTCAAAACCAAAAAAAATTCTCATTCATCTGGGGTACGTCATGATATTTTCGTGTCATAACACTCGAATTAATTTAAATTCTATTTTAAAATAAAACCATTATTGCACCCATAATTTATTACACAGAAGGCCTTTCTTCTAAATTTTGTGTGAAATAGGCGCAGGAATCCTTGAGTGCTTTGTGTATCCAGGTTTCGAGTCTTTTCTTGGACTCGTGTGGATAGTCATTTCGTCTCCATTTACTATCAATTCGTCGTCATCAAGGACTGTTAAACTGCCATATTTCCTTAGTAATATTTTTACCTGTTCTGCAATCGTTTCGTCGTCCTTGTTACTTTTTACTGTTTTGAGGAGTTCTTCTCTCAATTTCCCTTTCGTGGGAGATGTGTTTGCGCTCTGGGTGGTCCTTCTTGCGTACGACGCGGGGCTGCAAAGACTTCTTCTGGTTGCAATGTTTCTGTTGAAGGCTGAAATAGGTGGAGATGAGCTAAAGGTGTCTGCAGTGAGCGACGGTCTAGTGCTTTTCTGACGTCCGCTCCAAGTGCTGATGTTCGGTTTGGAGGTTGACTTTTTCATCGTAGGGCTGTTGGATTTTGTCGTTTTGGGGGAGGCGTGATGATCTGGTGAACTTCTTTCATTGCTGTTTGATCGACTCACTGGTTTACTCCGGGGATGTTCGAAGGATTTTTCTTTTGTTATTTGTGGCTTGTTTTGAGTCGGTTTTGGAGTGCTGCTGTTGTAGATGAAGGAAAATTTCGTTTTGCGAAGACCAGCATCGTTTGTATCGTCTTCGTAATCAAGAGAATCATGATGCTCTGAAACAAGGAATGATCAGGACGAAATTGACAATCTATTTTGGAACATTACATATTATATTTAATTACTGTGTACATACGTAGTATAAACTTACCACTTTCGTCTGCATCTTCAATAGAATTCTGACTGATAAGTGAAGCTCTATTTTTTGTCTTGTCGTGAACAATTCCCAAGCTTCTGTATCCTTCGTCAGACACTTCAGAAGCGTTGTCGCTGTGGTCGGTGGAGTGATCTGAGACTTGTAAACTGGTTTCCGATTTTAGCGTTAATCTATTGCAATCTTGACCATTGCGGCCAAGTGGTTTCGTGGTTCCGTACGTTGGAGATGAGCTGTAATTTGTGGGGATATATGGTAAAGATTGGGGGCCGGATGGACTGGACGATAATCCCCTTTGGGGAGTACTTTTTGGACTTGACAATTTTGTGGTATGTGTAGATACGTAATTTGGCGTGGGACTTCTTGAACGGTTAACTGGAGGAGCAAGGACTTTACGTGGCATATTGGGAGAAACTGAACGGCGAGAATCGGTGTAGGAAAGATGGGAAGGCGAACGGGATCTAGAACGGCTTAAAGAATTCATGGGAGGACCTAGGTAATCTTTTGTAGGAATTCCATTTGTTGGTATGTTCGGTAGTGAATTTCTAGGCGGTGATCTGAAAAAAGAAATTTTTGTTAGAAAATGTTATGGCTGAATTGAGTTTTGCCTTTAACTTTTTGTAGTGATACTGGCCGCAAAAATATTAATAATAATGAACGATAAGTTAGTTAGTACTTCCTTCATCGGTGTAATCCAATCTTAACAAAAATGTAAATGTGAAAAGGGAGGGTTGGGTTGTTTGGGGTTGTTGTCTTTGCCTAAAAAAGAGTTGAGATATGCCAAGTTTCATAAAAGGTATAACCGAATTACGCTCTTTGATATTGAATCTATAATTTTGCCAGTTGTATTTATATTTACCAGTTTAAATTCGTAGCTTTTAAATTTTTTCTTTGTATACACCTAAATTTTTATGTCACTCAGAAGTGGTCTAAATTTTTGGCTGATGAGTCAATCAGTAAGTAAAAATTATCATAGGAATATTAATGAAATTTGGGGTTCTTTGTGTTCGATGGGGTCCCATTAAATATTCAAAACTGCAAGTGGGTAGATGTAGCAGTTTTCAAAATAAGGGGGGGACACATAGTTTGAAATGGTTCGTGTGGTACACACACTTCCGGTGCCGTCGACTGAAGAGGACCTTAATTGGTCTTAGAACGACCTGAGGTAGAGGGCTTTTAGTTGATAGGTTCGAGGACTTCTTCTTCGGGAATCCGACACTACCCAGTCGTACGGACGGCTGGGTGTCTTTTGAAGATTTCCCCTGTTCCACGAAAACAAAAAAAAATCGGTGGCGCCTTCTTATTATTCTGATCTTGCCGTATGATTAGAAACTAGATTTTTGTCTTTTTTGTAATAAACACGAAAAATAATTCGTTTTTCATTTAATTTTTATGAGGTACTGTTGCAATTATTGTACCACAATGCCAAGGGTTAATAAATTTTGAAAAATTATCAACCATGTAAACAGTAAAGAAAAACAGTACAGAATATTTTACACATTAGCTTTTTATGTCTAGTTTCGTAAGTTTCTTCTGCAGCATGAAAATAACAATTTTTACGATTCATTCAAAGTAGACAATAAAGTTTGAACTTTATTGCAGTTTCAGTAGCTATTTATTCGTAAAAGGTATTATGGAATGTCATTTTATGGCGTTTTCTGAACAAAGGATTGATTACGTTCTGTGATTTTTTAGATTATTTATCGTCAAACAATATTTGCAAGAACTAAAGCTATTACTTAAGCATCTTTTGTTGTCTTAATTAACGTGTTCATAAAACAGACTTTTCAAAAGAATCTATCTATTAATTTATTCATGTTATTGTTTTGCGTTGTTTTTTTTTTTGTAAAAATTACAATAAATTAACCATTTACCTGTCATAGTACACCTGCGCTCTGTGTAAATCGGAGGCACCTGGTTTGCTGACAAGCCTGGCCCCTTGCATACTTCTGTGTTGAGTTTTGCATCTGCAAGGGTCGTGTTTGTCTAAGTAATGGGACAGGGTGTCCCAGCCGCCACCAACACGTACCATAACGTGATTTCTTAGAATCTGAAAAAAAAACACGTACCCATTTATTTTTGTTTTTTTTTTCCTTATTTATGAAGATAGAAATAGGATATTAACAGTAACCTAACCATAGTAGCACGTTACCTTTTTATAACAGTGTATTAATTATAACGAGAAAATTCATAATAAACTCTTAATATAAACAGGACCGTTTTTAACCTGTTGGAGGCCCTGGGCAGGTAAGGATCACAAGGTCCCCATGACATTGACTATTTTGTTAAAACAGCCAGAAAGGGTGGATAAGCAAAATTATAAATTTGTTGAATAATTTTTTTGTTTCTTTACAGTCACGATAAAGGAATAGATAATTGTAATACAGTAGAGCCTTGATGGAAGCGTTATATTCATTTTCTTATTCTTTTCAATTTGGAGAAAGAGCGCTCTCCAATGCCGTTAGTTATCATCATGCATAAAAAGCTTCTAAATACACTTTATACATTGGGAAGTGTGTTTTCAATTTTGTTTTGTAATTAATCGTTGATTGCCCCCATCGGTAACAAAAATTGGTTTTCAATTGGTGGATGGATCTGGCAGAAACTAGGGGACCCCCGTCGATCGCGGGGTCCTAGGCACTTGCCCAGAATGCCCAATGGAAAAGAGGGGCCATGGTACCTACTAAGTATTGCTGACTCTTCCTGTTTTATGCTGATGAGTTCTTATCAGGCATAATATTAATAATGTACAATGTACAATGTTTTGAATGCCATTTTCATATATTCAAAAAAGGAAACGTTTGTTTGCATGATGTGCTCCTTTCTATAGGGTTGTTCGGAAAGTCATTTCGTTTTTCCCCGACAGACGATTTAATTGTATTCTTTTGCACCCAACTCCACATTTAAGCCGTATAATTTTTATATGCTTTGAGAGCTCATAAAGCAAGGCTTGTGTGTGAATGGAGAGAGATAAGCAGCATTTTTACTACAGAAAGGGTAAAAATGCTGTTCAAGCCAGAAAGAAATTGACTGATGTGTATGGAGAAGGTGTGTTGACAGTACGCCAGTGCCAGAACTGGTTCGCTAAATTTCGATCCGGCAATTTTGATGTCGAAGATGCACCACGTTCGGGAAGGCCGGTTGAAGCTGATAAAGACGCGATAAAGGCATTAGTTGATGTGAACCGGCGAATAACAACACGTGAGATCGGATTGAGGTTAAATTTATCAAATTCAACAGTTTATGACCACTTGAAAGGCCTGGGATTATCCTCGAAGCTCGATGTATGGGTTCCCCATGTTCTCACAGAGAGAAATCTGTGTCGCCGCATTGACGTCTGCGATTCGCTTCTCAAACGTCACGAAAATGATCCGTTTTTGAAGCGCATCATCACTGGGGACGAAAAATGGGTTGTATACAACAACGTCAAACGCAAGAGGTCATGGAGCAAAAAAGATGAACCGGCTCAAACCATTTCCAAAGCCGATATTCACCAAAAAAAGGTGATGCTGTCTGTTTGGTGGGATTTTAAAGGAATCGTTTTTTTTTAGCTTTTACCGGATAACACAACGATTAATTCGGAAGTCTACTGTCATCAGCTGGACAAACTGAATGATGCACTTCAACAGAAAAGGTCAGAACTAATCAACAGGAAAGGTGTAGTGTTTCACCAAGACAACGCGAGACCTCACACAAGTTTGGTCACTCGCCAAAAGCTTTTACAGCTTGAATGGGATACAATGCTACACCCACCATATTCTCCAGACCTGGCACCATCGGATTATTATTTGTTCCGGTCACTCCAAAATTTTTTAGACGGTAAAACCTTCACCTCAAATGAGGAGGTCAAAAACCTCCTCGATCAGTTTTTTGCCAGCAAAGACCAAAAATTTTATGAGCGTGGAATTATGCTACTACCAGAAAGATGGCAAAAGGTGTTGGACCAGAACGGTCAATATATAATTTAATAAAGTATTTGTTTATTATACGAAAACTGTCTTTCATTTCCACAAAAGAAACGAAATGACTTTCCGAACAACCCTATATTTCCTTCGGACTTATCTAGTTGGATTTTGATACTAATACTTGTAGAAATACTGTAGAAAAAAGGTAAAATTCTACCAGTTAAATTATGATGACACTTATTGTTGATATGGGCTAAGTTTTGGAGAAACATTGATCGATTGTATCCTATTTTGGTGATACAATTTTTCATATAAGGTTTCAAATTGGTTTTCTGGATACTGTTACCGTATCTTTAACTCAGCTGCAACTGCATCAGGTTCATACGAGATTTGAAACCATGTATGGGAATGCCGTAGGTTCCATATGATCTTATAATAATTTTACTTTTGAAAAAAGTAGTAATTTATTTTTGTGAGTGAGTTGTATTCCCGTACTAGTTCTTAAAGAGTTGATAGATCACAGGCGAATGGTAATAGAGAAAAAATCTTTAAAATATCATGTCTGCTTGTTCCCAGTAATCGAAGAATTAAAATCAGTTCAGTCGTTCCAAAGATTACCCCCACATGCCCACATATGAACAAAAAAACAATTCAATACTTCTTTATATAATCCTAGTATATATTATAAAAAATACTTTCAAACTTAGGTACCTATTAACAATGACTGTTAATTGGTTTTCCATAAATGCGTATGGTGATTTGGTGAGATCTGCGAATTCGCATGCAAATTAAAAAGAAAGACTACTAATCGTTTCCCGCAATAGAAAGTTAACTGTAGTGTTACCTAGTGGTAGTAAGTATAGGAGACAACGACATTTTCTTCTATTTATTATTCATTGGATTTACCATGAGCACTGAAATTTTCTGTTAGAATCGTAGTAATTATTTTCTGCCCACGAGGCTGGTTTTAATTCTGCGTTTTCATGAAACGTTATTAACGGATTCGCCTGCCCAGAGGGTTGTTTCAGGCATTTTTTTTTTATTAATAACATACCAACTGGGCCCCACAGTTTACTTTTACTAATACAATTGTTCTAAGAACGTGAATGTGTATGGTATAATTGAATAATACTGAACTGTTAAAAATTTAAGGAAATAAAAACCATTTAACGAAATATGTCATTAAAATAACAACAACAGAGGAGGCGCAGACAGACAGATTTAGACTCATCCATATGGGCGCTAATCATCCTCCTAAGAGACTTCCTTACCCTCGTCTTTAAAGGCGGTTTATGTTCCATCCCTACATCATCCATAAAATTCTAGTACTTTACGTAAACACATACATACAGTGAATAACAACATCAGTTATAACGATAACTCCGATGCAGTTTTTAGTTTAGGATTTGACTCTAAATTTTGATTAGTTATTTGCTTCATAGATTGTTGTTTATTAAGTTTATAGAAGAGAAAACTTGTTCGGACGAATATATTGACCCAAAGATCTTCATCATACCAAAAGCCATTTATTTATTTGGTCACAGTATTCCGGAAGACTATTCCAAGTATCGAGAATTAGTGTCTCAGATATTAGGCATCCCTCTTAGAGCTGTACAATTATATTGCTATATCGAAAGACATTTCTACCTTTCTAGCTCTTATGATCTACTACTTAGACTAGTAAATTTTGAACTCGCTTTTTAAATGTAGTAATTGGACTTCAAATAAACCAGAACTTATATTAAATACGAGTAAAAATTAGTTTTCTGTTTGCTTCGAGAGAATTCGCAATGAAAGTCAAGGCAGGCTTATTTATGTAATCGTTCAGCATAACCATCCTTCATTGTTTTGATCGTTCTTCTGCCAAAAGAAGCATTTGTTTTTTTCAAAATCATTAATGAGAATGCAGTGGATCCTTTTCCTTGAAGATTTAGATTTAGTGCGTTGAGATGCATTGTATTGTTAGTCATAATGTGCATGTCTCTTGTTGTAGGTATAAGGGTGTGCTGAGTGTCAGTCCGTTCCGCTTTAGCTTTTAATTTTTTTAAGGGAACATGCAGAAGCGCAATTATCTCTTGGAAGAGCCGCATGTAGCACATGAGCTGCGGTTTGCCGATCTCTGCTATAGGATGCTGCAATAACGATGTTCTATTAAATATCCGGTCATCATCATCATGAGATCGTCAGTCTCAAGATTGGTTGGATACGCACTTCCACTTCTTCCTATCCGGAGCTAATTTTCGCATTTCCCCAAAACTAGAACATCCCGCATCCTTAACTATTTGCGAACAGTAATCTAATCTAGGTCGACATATCCAATACGGAACAGAAATGTTTTTAATTATATTTCTGTTTCCAAGACTGTATCCTGTACCAGAATGTTTTAAAGTACAGTGGACCCCCGGTAATCCAACAAACAGTTTGCAGGGCAGTGTAGGATTAGCGAATTTGTCGGATTATAGAGTACTGCCTAAGACTTACGATTTAGGCGGTCTAAATATCAGATTTTTCTTTAATTGTCAGTGTTTTGTGCTTTCGCTTCTGAGCTTGTGACGACATTACTAGGTACGAATACGTAATACACAATGAATAAACACATGTAGTCAAATTTAAACTAGAAAATCAGAATCAAAACAATACTCTAGGCGTCGAGCACAATAGTGGTGGTGCGTATAAGTTACAACTTGTTCAATCATGCATTAGCGAAGATTGTCAAAAAAATATTCAATACATAATAAATAATAGACCATGTTGGATTACAAGGGGTGCCGGATTATCGGGGGTCCACTGTATTCGTTCTCCAATTAATGTTGAGTCATTACTTCCATTTTATCATTTCGTCCGTTCGTTCGAACGAGACGTACTGCACTGCTAAGTNGTTCAATCATGCATTAGCGAAGATTGTCAAAAAAATATTCAATACATAATAAATAATAGACCATGTTGGATTACAAGGGGTGCCGGATTATCGGGAGTCCACTGTATTCGTTCTCCAATTAATGTTGAGTCATTACTTCCATTTTATCATTTCGTCCGTTTGCTCGAACGAGACGTACTGCACTGCTAAGTAACACCTTCGAATGCCATTCATTCTTGCCTGCCCTTTATGGTTTGTGTAATTTACTTATTAATAATGTTGTATCGCGTTCCTAGCAAGTATTTATTGTAAAACTACTTCACCACTGTTCGGTTAGAGTACTTACGGCGTAAACAAATACATTAACGGGCACTCAGTTAACGGAGTTAATAGTTCTTGGTTCTTGTAAACTCGGCACTTTGCGATAATAATAAACTGCTACAAATTTGTAACAACTATAACAAAAATACTGTTCTGGAAGGGGAAATGAAAAATGCACTCCAGATAATTGATAGCAAAGCACACGTCAAAAGACGAAAGACGAATTTATTGGATAGGTAATAAAGATAAAAAAGTTAATAAGTTTCAAATTTATCTTGCGATACGGTAATTCTTTTGGCAAGAATGCGACTATCCGCTTTCTAAAATAAATTTGCAATACGTATTTTTGAATGGATTTTATTGCAAAAGACGCATATGTGTAACCTTGCCTGTTATCAAAACTTTTCAGCAGATTATGTTTGAAAGCTTGGTCTTACAGCGCGCTGGGTCCTGGAAGAGTTACTTCTTATTGTTGGTCCGCACCCTGAGCGATATTACTAAATATACTCAACACTAGCACAAGCTACTCCTGAGTTCATACGTCACAATTAAAACAGAAAATATACGCGGCAATATACTATACATGGCTGACAAAAGTAAAGGATCCTAAGTAATCCTAAATAATTCATCGACATCATCTGTCCTATCCTGAGCTAATCTTCGCATTGCCCTAAAACTAGAACAACCCATATCCTTAGTAGAATGAAGATTCTGGCTATAGGGTCGTGGCCTAAGTGGTACCACTGAAGATGTCGCAGTAGTACGAAACGTTTGGACGGAACAGTTCACTTAGACCACGGCCCTATAGCCCGAATCTTCATTCTACTATGGATTCCGGCCGTGAAAAACCATATCCTTATCTATTTGCAAACAGTAATCTAATCTAGGTCTACCTCTACCCCTCCTAACTCCCGTTTCTGTCTCTAATATGTCTCTGACTAGACTTTCATGTCTGAAAAGGTGTCCTACCAACCTGTCTCGCCTATTTCATATTGACTCCCATAGAGTCCTCTGTTCTCCTATTCTTTCTAATACCTCTTAATTTCTAACCTTCTCTATCCACGGTATCCTCATCCGGGCTCTTTGGCTTTACGCGCCAATGCTTTGACCACTAAGCTACGAGAGAAGCATTGGCGCGTAAAGCCAAAGAGCCCGGGTTCGATTCCCGGCGGGGGTGTGACGACAGCAACAAATTCTTCCTCATTTGAGGAAGTGTCTAGTGGGTAAAAATTGAGAATATTTCATATTAAAAAAACTAACTTACTTCGGGAAGATTTCTACATTGTATGTTGATATAGATTCTTTGATCCTTTTTCTGGAATAGGCAAAAATCGAAGACGAGCCAAAATACGTGCAAGAAAAGCAGCTGTCAAAAATTAACTGAGCATTCAACGTGGCCCAACTTATCGGTATGAGTGAGAGACATGGGTACCATCATAACGTTACAAGAAAAATCGAAAATCGAATAAATGTGTACCGCGAAAATTCAAAATATGCTATATTTTTTGAACAGACCGCGTATGTCCAATTTATTTCTTATATTTGGATACGAAAAGTACAATTGCAAATAGCCTTTAATCGATTCTAAGAACTTTAACTTACAATTAGTGTTGACACATGAATCTACCCTTTCTCTTATTACGAGTATGTCGGATCCTTACGTTAAATAACCAATAAATGTACAGACAATCGATGAAAATGCATTCATATGATTATTGAACATGTCCTGTTGCTAGAGACCTTGAAGTACCGCTGATAATACGTATGTTCTATAAGGTATTAGTTAACAATTTATACTAAATACGTGGTATGCGCAAGTCAAAAATTATATGGAATTTGTGCAGCTATTTTCCACACCCATCGCAGAGGGCTGCGAGCTAGTGGTCGTAACACGGTAGGAAATTATCGCCGTTGACCGATTTGTGAAATACGCGTGGTGTATTAGAATATACAACAGCTATTATAATATGTAGGTATTATATGTACGTAAACACGTATGCAAACATTTTAAGTGTATTAAATATTTACAGCATATCACAAAAGTTTGCTGCTATTTGCTGACATAACCCCTCAGTGGGTTAGAATGGATTATCTACGCAAGTTAGAAATTACAAATGCATATTACATTAAATGATTAGGTTTTCCTTCAAAAACATTAATGTAAAAAATGCTAGCCAGGCTGTCGTTGTCATTTCAAGAAAAGTAAGTAATTCGGTGTTTAAGGATACTACAAACTATACTGAGAGTTTTCCTGTAGTTTTCATGGACCATTTAGGCAAATGTTGGAACATTACTAATAATATTCCACAGATAATCTTTCATTCTTTACCCCAACCACCATCTACTCATTCCCATGACTCCTGAAAGGATATTGAAGAGATCCTTCCCCTTTGCCTTCCGGCGTAGTCCGGAGGGACTGTCCACCCACCAGCATCAGTAGTTGGTGGAAATCAAAAAGTCAAAAGTTTTAGTTTTTAATAAATCCAAAATTCCACAAAAACGTTTAAAAAACTAAAACGTTTTTCGAAACCCAAAGTGTGGAATACCCAGTTATAGTTGGAACATTTGAAAATTGACATAGTCCGCAATGAAACTGTCGCATTTAGTTTCTTCTTTCAATTTACTAACTAAACTAGGGTGGTTGCTGACAGAACACCTACTTTTATCCAGGACAGACTTTATAGGGAATATCGTAATTATAGAAAGGAGATGTCAGATAGGAATTGTAGCTGACACAAACAAAGACAATTACACCAATTAATTTGTAACAGAAAGAGATGTAGACAAACAGAATTTGGACATGTTGTCAGCATCGGACTTTATAGAGAGTTCAACATTCTGACGAATCTAGAAAATCAAAGACAAGGAAGATGATACGTCCATTCTCACATAACACATACAAACTGAAATAAAGATGTAAATTTCACTGCGGCGCACTGTGGATGAAACATTAGATGGGGATGATGCCATCAAACGTCGGACTACGTTTGATGTTGGATATCGCCACCCTACAAAAATCGGAGAGTGCTGTGTCTTGATCTTTATTCTTTCTACTTAGAAATAAGCATAGTGCATTTTTTGTTACTGCTACTGCTGTGGCAGCATGTAAAATTATGATTTCAGAATGGGCCGAAAACAGCCCTTATCGAAGCCCATGACGTATCGAGAAACATTCGTGATGGATTGTATTTGTACGTCGTGTAACAAATCACAGATGTGTACATCGGTTGGGAGATAGTTAAAATAATACGGTGTTAGCAGGCGATCAAGTGTGCCATGTGTTCGCAGGCTTGGGGGCAAAATCGTACGAAATGTTCGCGTTTTGCGGGCAAATCACAGCGTTGTTTGCGTTAAAACAGCTGTTTCATGTACATGCTCGACGTGTTATTATACAATACGTATACGATAGTTACAGCTATTGTTGTTTGTAATATGTCTCGCGCCCGTCGGTTGTTTGGAGTGCATAGATAATTGCACAACAATTGCACCACTCCACTTTACTACAACAATGACCACACACACAGGTATACATAAGCAAAAAATTTCATGTGGCGCACAAATAAATAGAAGAAGGAAAATGAGACACAACACACGACTATATCAAATGCAAAAATCAGAAAACGAGAAATAAAAGAAGTAAGCAACTTGACGCTTGTTCTTTATCTTCAGCGAAAGTTTTTATAAACGTAGACCACAACGATGGGCTACATGGCCGAAACTGTATGCTATGTGTACCTGTTCTATTGCTCCTAAAAATGAAGACAAGTATTTAAACAATGTGATGCGTTTAATAACTGACGACACTGTTGTTGAAGAATTCGTACGAGAAAATTCATTTTCGTAAAATTTTTACAAAAAAGTCCATTCGCTTTCGGTGGTGTGTTACAGACGGATGAAGGAGAAGGTGTGGATAGACAATGTTAAGCATGAAGCGGTATTATAAGGAGAAGGGAAATAAAGGACGGTATGAAGGTCAATAAGTAAAAGGGCACCTTCTCACTTTTCAGACATAAAGAAGAAGAAACAGGACATAAAAGAAACAGAGATCGACTTAATAAAGAATGGTGGATGCGCCAGGTACTGCCTTTTTCATATTGGTACTTCGTGTCTCAGGAGTTGTCCTACCATCTTCTCTATCACCATACCATATACACCACATTTCGAATGCTTCTAAGTTTTTGTTTTTCGCAGCGCCCACGCTTTTAACATTCTTTTTGGAATTTTTAAATTAACCGTTCCAGAGCATAGAAGTGACTTCTTCTTGTTAAAGACAACTCGACCCTGCACTGTCCTCTGTTTTATATCTTTTTTGTTCTTTCCATCCTGAATTACCTGATATCCTATACGAGGTCTGTTCAAAAAGTATGGCAAAGTTTGTGTTTTTCAAAAATTATGTATTTATCCATAAATATCTATTTTGTTCCCATCAAAGTAATCGCCACCAGATATTCCTCCTTCGATGCCGTCTTCATCTCCTCAATCGTAGCGTAGCGTCACGTCGTCAATTCATGGATCTCCTCAGTTTCGGGAACAAGAAAAAGTCACAGGTGGTCAGATCTGGGGAACAAGGTGACTGCATCATTATTGGTCTGTTGTTTTTGGTCGAAAATTTGAGTACAAACAACGATGTGTGAGCAAGGGCGTTATCATGGTGCAAAAGTCAATTTTTGTTCTTTCACAAATCCGGGCGTTTCTGGCGGATTTCTTCGCGCAAATTGCTCATAACTTGCAAGTAATATTCCTTATTGACCGTTCTAGCTTGTGGCAAAAACTCATAATGCCCCACGCCCCTGCAACCAAATAAAACTGTAAGAGAAACCTTCACATTCGATATAACTTGGCTCGCTTTTTTCGGTCTGGGATCGTGTGGCAGCTTCCATTGGGATGATTGAGCTTTGGTTTCTACGTCATAAACATAAATCCATGATCATCAGTTATGACCCTCTGTCGAGATTAACCAATTGTTGTACGAATTTTGCGGCGACCAGTCTCATGCTCAAATCATTGGTAGAAATTGAATGACAGGAACCAATCGATATCTTTAGGTCCTCAGCAACTTCTCTAACGATGATTTGACGATTGGCCAATATTATTTTCATTACAATGTTTTCAACTGTTTTCGTCGTTCACATCTCTCTGAGAAGATTTTGTACCACCGATAAACATTGTTTCGGTCCAACTAGTTTCACCATATGCCACAGTCAACATTCGGAATGCGTCCGCGCACTTAATTTTGTTTTTTTACACAAAATTTGATACAGATTCTTTGATCCATTTTTTGGAATAGGCAAAAATCGAAGACGATCCAAAACATGTGCAAGTAAAGCAGTTATCAAAAATCAAAATCGCGATACTTTTTCGCCTATCTTTATTTTCACACATTCCCTTGAATACCAATACTTTTGTAATTTTATTTTGGAAAATGTTTAGTCGCCTTGCGTGTGATTTATTAAAAATTTCCTTGTTTAGGTTGACTTTTCATATGTTTACATTCACGTTTGCAATACGTAAGTACTACCGTGTTAAAATTTTAAAGTGTGTGGCGCGTTCGTTTGAATTTTAAGGAGGCACGTTGCAGCGGCAACGGGTTTGGCAAACCTTTAAGACGAATATTTTGTCTACCAAGAAGTCGACGACATTCAGCGACAGTTTGTTTCGCGTTAAATTAGCCATTATTGCATTGGCAATTGGGAAAACACGACCAACCACCTTGTAAACTGTTTATAGTCAAAACACGTATCGTAGAGATGTCGATTTTTACTTGTGTGGGTACCTGATTAATACGGGTGTGTCTCCGTCTCTCATCGAGTCTCTCTGGTGTCGCTGAGAAAGACTGTAAAATAAACTGTTTAGCGTCTCAAAACGAGAGACTCTAGTCGCTCATAGAGAGATCCTCATTTCGTATCCAGTCTCTGAACGAGAGACTCGAGTCTCTCAATTTTTCAATTTTATTCATTCAGTCTCTCTTTGAGACTCGAATCTATGAATTAACAATTTTATCGTTCGAGTCGTCTCTCATACAGAGACTGTGAGAGATCCATAAAAACACCTAGGCAATAACTGAGAGGCTGTGAAAGACTGTGAGAGACCCTCTCAGAGACGCTAAAATACTCTTAGAGACTGAAAAATTTTGTCTAGGATAGAAACGAGACAAACAAAGGACCCGCCACAATCCATATCGAAAATCAGTTCATCCGTTTAACTGCAATTAGAGTATGATTTCCTTATGATTTTTTGATCCGACGTTCTCATGGGCACCAGATTAAAAAATAAAATGCTTTTGATCTACGGATTAATGTAGTTCACGATTTTCAGGATGTCTAATGTACAACTGGTAGGATAATCAATTCATTAAATCTTTAGGTCCTCTGGATATATAGAAACGCTCAAAAGAAAAGTTATTGGGTCTAAGGAGGAGCATGCTATATTGACCCCTGCTATGTTCTTAATAATTACCTATCTCCAAGGATTATTTCAAAAATGCACTTGATGGTGAGATGTACTTGACTTTAGCTATAATGCGAGTCGAAGATTACATGGTAAAGAGGGTTTTGGTCATTCCAGATACTACAATGGACAGAGGACGATGGCTAGTACTTGGTGGACAATCGTCACCAGAAATATGGAACAAGCATAGCTAGAGACACAGAAAACAGAAGACAGAAATGTCCTAACGCTTAAGAACGAGGAGACTCTACCTGACGAGATGGGAAAAGCCAAGGAAGAAGAAATAGATCGGAACCAATTTTTCATAAGGATTGCGCGGAGTCCTTTAGCCAGGAATAGATTGATCCATTGGGATGATTGAGCTTTGGTTTCCATGTCAAAATCATAAACCAATTATTCGTCATCAGTTATGACCCTCTGGAACTAATTTGGGTTTTCGCGGGCAGAGTCTGACAGCTCCTTAGCAATGTTGTTTTTGGTCGAAATTGAACAATTTTGGTACTTATTTCGCGGCGACCCATCTCATGCCCAAAGCATTAGTCAAAATTGAATGGCAGGAGTCAATCGATATGTTTAGGTACTCAGAAACTTCTGTAACGGTGATTCGACGATTGGCCAATATTATTTTCTTTACTTCATCAATGTTTTCGTCTGTTGCTGACGTGCTCGGGCGTCCAGCACGCTCTTCTTCGTTCACATCTTCTCGGTCATCTGAGAACATTTTGTACCACCGATAAACGTAGCTTCGGTCTAAGGTAGCTTCACCATATGCCACAGTAAACATTCGGAATTCGTCCGCGCACTTAATTTTGTTTTTCACACAAAATTTGATACAGATTCTTTGATCAATTATTTGGCAAAAATCGATGACGAGTCATAACACGTGTTGTAGCAGGCAAAGCAGCTGTTAAATATTAACTGAACATTCAACATGACCGAAGTGAGAGACATGATTACCAACATAACGCCACAAAAGAATCTACGTAACTCGCGGAAATTCAAAATTCGCTATACTTTTTGGACAGACCTCTAACTAGCTTTAACAATTTTAGAAGAATTTTTGTAGGCTCCTCAATTCATTCAAGTGAATTAATTTTTACCACCACAGATAACCTCAAATTGATGAAGAAAAGCTGTTGCTGCTGCTCTGCCCTCGCCGGGAATCGAACCCGTCGTCCACGATTTATACTCATATAAAGCCGTATTTATAATTATCTTTTTGACGTGACAACGTCTTATAATTCGATGGAGCGGCTGCACGCACAAAAAAACATGACTCATGCGGCGTTACCTCGCTCTGAGGCGTTCCATTTAAGGCTTGAAGTGCATGCGAGAGCGCGGAACGAGCGACAAAGAGGCACAATCGGCTTCCGCGTTCGGCAGCGTTCGACATCTGTCTCTCTCCTACTTGAGTGAGCGATGCGTCCGCGTGGACAGCTGCTATACAATAATACATTTCCATATACCTCCTTCTCTATATCCATACAAAATATCTATCAAACAAATAAAATTAAAATTTTCTTTTGAAAAATGAAACCATTCCATCAGTATTTTCTTATGACGTTGTCACGTTCAACTATCGTCAGTAAACCGACTTTACAGACAACCGATTTTTTGAAACTTAAATTAAACGATCGCGAACATAATAATGTTTTCTATTTGCAAGTTTTACAGGAAGGTTGTTTGAAGAATTAAAAGTAAAAAATATTTTACGATTATATAATCAATACAAAAAATTGTAAGCATTGTTATTTAAAGTGGAAAACCAATAGACGTTGCACTGGATAAATAAATTTTGTAGTTCAAAAAGAGGTTATAACAACCGAGTTGATAAGCTAAATAACAATTGCGACGCCCTGTATACATACTCAAAGTATACTTACAAATACAGAAAACAAGTGTATTATTCTTAGGTCGGTATTTTTGTCCTTTTTGTGAACAAAACTTGACTTCCAGACGTGAACTGAGTACCTACCACAGAAGTGTGCATGTTTGGGATTTTTAAAACGGTGCTAATAATAGGAGTTGAAAGGGTTGAAGGCTGCGACCGCAAGACGTTTTTAATTTATTCTTCGGACGACTTATTTGAAGAATGTGCATAACGAAAATGTCATTAGCCTATGTAACAAGAAGCCCTTGCGTTCGTGAACAAGGCAATAACAACGTAATTATGCCCACACGTTTGCAGTTTGTAGTGATTCTTGACTCGGTTTCTTATAATGAACATGCTTACGTAAAAAATAATAAAAAAAGGTATTTTAATACAAATATAAATATTTTTCCTTAAATATGTATGTATATAAAAATAAAGGCAAGAAAATAATATTTAAATACAAATACAAATTTTTTAGTTGTTATTAGATTTTTTTTCTATAAATTAACCTAAC